>NC_084749.1:37276888-37556888 GCF_033978785.1 Entelurus aequoreus | reverse complement strand
GGAATGGGTTTCCATGGCCGAGCAGCTGCATCTAAGCCATACATCACCAAGTCCAATGCAAAGCGTGGGATGCAGTGGTGTAAAGCACGTCGCCACTGGACTCTAGAGCAGTGGAGACGCCTTTTCTGGACTGATGAGTCACTCTTTTCCATCTGGCAATCTGATGGACCAGTCTGGGTTTGGAGGTTGCCAGGAGAACGCTACATTTCAGACTGTATTGTGCCTAGTGTGAAATTTAGTAGAGGAGGAATAATGCTGTGGGGTTGTTTTTCAGGAGTTGGGCTTGGCCCCTTAGTTCCAGTGAAAGGAACTTTGAATGCTCCAGGATACCAAAACATTTTGGACAATTCCATGGGATGGCACTTCAAGTTCATATGTGAGTAAAGGCAGGTGGCCAAATACTTTTGGCAATAGAGTGCATATACTTTTATGATAGTAGTAGAACGTCGACTTAATTACCGTAATTGTATGACGTCAAGTGCGACCCCAATACTCCCTAAGTTCCGTTTTGTCTTTCCCTGAAGTAATAAAACCAGCCAAGGTACAATCAAAGGATGACAGCAGCACAGCGTAATGTCTGAGCACAGAGAAGGGCGGCCATGTTTGTGTAGCTGCTGGTGGTCGTAAGAAAAGCAAGGCCCGGATCAAAACAGCATCTGGTGATATTTGCCCAGAACGAGTAAAAAAAAAAAGAAAAAAAAAAGACTGTCATACTGTTTAAGGCCTCAAAAAACAAACCTTAGCTTTAGTACGAATGAGGTTGTTTGGCGTAGTGTGGTACGAGATGCGGGACAATCTTTTAACAAGAGAGATAAAAAAAAGGTCACGACGTTGAATAATTGAGCTAGTTCAAACTGCAAAGACATTTTCAAAAGCGCCTGTGTCTGAGGAGGTCAGAGACCGCGTCTCTGTTGTGTCCTCCAAGCAGCACAGGCTATGTAAGAAGCACTTGGATCAAAGTCATGCCAAATGAAAAACACAACAAATAAATGTGTCCGACATCTATAAAAACACACCAAAAAGCAACAAGAAAGCTGCAGATATGAGCTAAAACTACCACCGGGGGGTCCTCTGAAGCACAGCTCTCCTGACGCCTGATTGTCCGGTGGAGCGTCTCCGCGGCAACAAGGACCGTTAAAGCGGACAGACAAACAACGCACATGCATCGGACCTTAAGACAAATCACTTCATGAGAAAGACAAGCTTAAAAACAGATATTAAAACGATCGGAAGTGATCTTTTCCCGCTTTGCAAACACGACGATTCGCCAACCGGAACACCTGAGAACATTCTTAGTAGGACAAGTACAATGGTACCTCGCAGTGGAACATCGATTTACAAACCCCTCATTATACAAACTTCTCAAGGCGGAAAGAAAAGTATTCTGTGTTGTACGAACCTCGTCTCAGCGTACAAACATTTCATCCACCCATTTTGTGCCAAGCAGCGCAACTGGCGTGCTGCTTTCTGTGCTTTTGAAGTGCTCATTTTAGCCTTTTTACAACATTCTTCTCGTTATGCTGGCTCAAAGAAAGCAATGGACGGGGGATGTGTGGTTTGAAACGTTCAGGAAGTATCCACAGCGTTGTCGACACTTCTTCCCCCTCTACCCACCGATAAGAATAACCAACAAGGTTACTTTTTTTTTTTCTATTCCAAAATCACTGTAGTCACTTGGCGGTTAAAGTTAAGGAGTTTTGTGATTTCAAACTGTGAGTGCACCACAGGGCTAGTGGCAATGTGTGTGCGTGTCGGCAGGGCGGCTGCATATGAGGACAGCTCAGCGAGTTGTTGTTTTGGTTTTGTTATTGAATAGAAAGTTGATCCATCGCCCCCTTGTTATGTATGTTTGACACACCGTGCTGTATAGCGCTTCATATTGTGTTTAAACTTTGACTAAAATGTGGACCCCATTCTTCACGTTTCTTATGGAGAACTTTGCTTCAATATACAAACTTTTCGAATTATGAACCCTATTTAACAACTAGTTAAGTTGATACATTTTCCACTGCGCCTAGGCCAGTATTGCCAAACTGTGGTACGGGTACCAGTAGTGGTACCTTAAATAATCACTTGATTAAAGTACAGTGTTTTATTATTTTCTTAATTCAAACACATTGTTACTGTTCAAACTGTGTGTAATGTTACCAAAAAAATATTAAATACACTTGTTCAATAAAACATCTGCCTTGTTTTTAATGAATACTTAGACTTATTACGCTACTGTGTTTTAATATTGGTCAATATTGGAGAGGCAAGTGTTTTCCGAAGTGTTACTTGGTGAGAAAAGTTTGAGAACCACTGATCTAGGTTATTGCACGGCTTAGATATTGCGCTTTTTTTGGTGTATCATCCCCACAATCCAATACGTTGGTGACTCAGTCGCTAGTAGAAATGCAAAATAAGTCCCCATGGGGCCAAAGAGAGTTGCAAGTTCAAGCACTATGATAAAGAAGAAACACTATTGAATTCATGAAAAAAACTATAGAATGTGTTTTTTGGTCATATTTTGGGTGTCTGGATGGGATTAATCGGACTGGATTTGGATGATCTGTAATTGCTTCAGATTTCACCCGATTTTGATTACCCCCGCAAACCGAGGTACCAATGTACTTGCAGGAACAGTCATCCAGGACTAAGACTAAGCTTGACGCTTTACTGCAAAACCGGAGAAGACAACACAGCGCAAGTTCCGCGGGGACGTCGCGCCATCACCTCGCCTGGCCCAATATATTAATAGAAATAAACATTACAATCCTAAAATCCTCCCGTTTGAGATTGGAGACGTGTCGCCCGGGTCTCGTTTCACCAAACAGGAGCACAAGACCGCTGGAAAAACGGCCGCCGTGTGAATAAGGTCTCTGGTTTTCCACAGAAGTAGGTCATAATGGTGCATTGTTATACGCCCAAAGAAACCACATATACTTTTTAAAGCTTTTCTGATTAAAAATAGAAGATATTCTGTACTTTTTCTATAGACCTCTAAATATATAGATGATTTTTTTCCCCCACCCCGCAGTGAGAGGATTGATAAAGATTTAAATGATAAAAATAATATAGATATATAGTAAAATAAAGAGAATGTAAAACATTACTGTCAGTCAGTAGCTGTGTTTGTGAGTGTAAACAGTGCATGTCCCCCTTTCTCTTTTGTTCTTCCATTAACTGTACATGTATGCAGAAATAAATAATTCACAGGTTGTACATACGCACGTCTTTTACATATACTGGCTCTCTGTGTGGAGGCTCGCCTCCAAAATGATCGTTGACTATGAAGAACAAAAGAGGTGAATTGATGACAGAAAACCTGAGTGTGTGTTTCAAGTGATTGACTTACAGTTTGTGTCTTTGTGTAGGTTTTGTGTGGTTTTTTTTTTGGTTTTTTTGGCATAGACTATGTAGAAAATGAGCTTGTTTTTTGGCTTTACTTAGCATGATATCTAAAAAAAAACAAAAAAAAATAAAAGGAGGAAAGGCTGAGGCTTTGTTAAGACACTGGGTTGTTGGAGGTTGAGGTAGGTACGTTCTGCTGCTGCTGCTGCTGCTGCTGCGGTGGCGGTTGAGGTGCGAGGCGACTGCCCACAGCCCTGCTGGAGAGGGACGCGCCCGACGGGGCTGACCCAGCTGCTGCCTGAGCAAAAAGGACACCTGCAAGGCAAAGAGACGTTAGAAACCAGGAGGCATTCACCTTACTTCAGGGGTGTCCAAAGTGCGGCCCAGGGCCATTTGCGGCCCGCAGGTCATTTTTTAACGGCCCCACAGCACATTTTAAAAATACGATTGAAAAAAAAAAAAAACATAACTAGTGGTGTAAAAGAGCAAACAGGTGAAATGTAACAAGAAAATGTTGCAATGCTTACTCTAATAACACAAAGCTGCAATGCAGGCTGTTTATTTCTTAAAAAAAAAAAAAAGAATCAAAATCAATGTCATTATGAATTATTGACCTATTCAAGGCTCCAATTATGTCACATTAGATATTCCACAGAGATATTTTTTGGGGAAAATGTTGCATATTTTGTATTCGCCATATAGAAAACTGAGCTATTTTTTTTAAAGAAGGGCCTCAAACAAACAAACAAAAAACATAAACAACAATAAAACTTATAATTGACGGATAGATCTGAAGTTGATCTCGAGATTATTGTGTTCAAAGTAAACAGCAAAAAAAATTATAATGTATTTTTTAACACTTTAATGAGTACGACCCTTTTGGATCCCCAATAATTTTAGTGTGATTTGTTTTTAAGTGTCATTGCTTAAAAAATAATAATGAATTAAAATCAATGGTGTTATGAGTTATTGACCTTTTTAAGGCTCCAATTATTATATAATCTCAAATATTCCACTTAAAAATTTTATTGGGTGAAAATATTGCATATTTTGTATTTTTTCCATTAAAAAAATGGGTTTTCTTTGACAAAAAGAGCATACAACTTTAATCTTTAAAAACGTTATATTGACAGATAGATCTAATGTTGATCTAGAGATTTAAAACTTGAATAATAATACAAATAATAATACTGAATAATGACACATTTTTTATATATTTTTTACCCGGGATTAAGCTTGAGTGGAGGCCTAAATGTATATATTTTTATACATATATTGTATTGTTTTTTAAAATAAATATCAAAATGGCTCTGCTTGCTTTGATTTTTCAGTGTGCGGCTCTCAGTGGAAAAAGTTTGGACACCCCTGCCTTACTTAAAACTAGCTCTGTCGAGTGATTCATTTTTAAAAGCAGATGAATTACCGTATTTTTCATAGTTTGGCCGGGGGTGCGACTTAAACTCTGGAGCGACTTATGTGTGAAATTATTAACACATTACCGTAAAATATCAAATAATATTATTTATCTCATTCACGTAAGAGACTAGGCGTATATCAGCAATCGTCACACACACGTCAACCAATAAAAATTTGGTGGGGGCGGGTCATGGCAGAAGTGCATTGCGGGAAAAAAAATGCTACCTGCTACTACTTCTGTACCTATGAAAATTGATCATTTCAACATTGTATGGATCGAGAAAGCATGGGCTTCAGTGACAACCGAAACCATCCTGTCCGGATTCAGAAAGGCTGGAATAATTGGAACTGCAACTGACGATGACTCTGACGTAAGCGACGTACCGATAGAAGAGGAAGCGGCACATTGTCTACCTTTGGAGTTGGCAGAGTTGTTTAGAAGTGACACAGAGGAAGAAGATTTCATGGGATTTAGCGATCAGGAGTGACAGATTGTTTGGTAAACGTATAGCATGTTCTATATGTTATAGTTATTTGAATGACTCTTACCATAATATGTTACGTTAACATACCAGGCACGTTCTCAGTTGGTTATTTATGCGTCATATAACGTACACTTATTCAGCCTGTTCACTATTCTTTATTTATTTTAAATTGCCTTTCAAATGTCTATTCTTGGTGTTGAGTTTTATCAAATAAATGTCCCCCAAAAATGCGACTTATACTCCAGTGCGACTTATATATGTTTTTTTCCTTCTTTATTATGCATTTTCGGCCGGTGCGATTTATACTCCGGAGCGTCTAATAATCCGAAAAATACGGTACACTTTTGATTAAAAGGGAACTATGATGGATTTTGTCGTTTCTTACAATGTTGGATAAACAAGGTCAAAGCGTGAAATCATGAGCTTCCTGCATTTTGGCGTGCACACAGTTGTGGATTCTTCCGTTTCACAGGGTTTTGCAGTTTGGCTGCGTCGTGGCGTCACCACGAGGTGGACGTGCTCGTTTAGACATCAAATTTGATTCAGATCACCAAACTTAAAGAATGGACTCAGACTAGAGATGTCCGATAATGGCCTTTTTGCCGATATCCGATATTCCGATATTGTCCAACTCTTAATTACTGATTCCGATATCAACCGATACCGATATATACAGTCGTGGAATTAACACATTATTATGCCTAATTTTGTTGTGATGCCCCGCTGGATGCATTAAACAATGTAACAAGGTTTTCCAAAATAAATCAACTCCAGTTATGGAAAAAAATGCCAACATGGCACTGCCATATTTATTGACTTCATTCTTTTTTTAACATGCCTCAAAACAGCAGCTTGGAATTTGGGACATGCTCTCCCTGAGAGAGCATGAGGAGGTTGAGGTGGGTGGGGTTGGGGGGGGTAGGAGGTAGCGGGGGTGTATATTGTAGGGTCCCGGAAGAGTTAGTGCTGCAAGGGGTTCTGGGTATTTGTTCTGTTGTGTTTATGTTGTGTTACGGTGCGGATGTTCTCCCGAAATGTGTTTGTCATTCTTGTTTGGTGTGGGTTCACAGTGTGGCGCATATTTGTAACAGTGTTAAAGTTGTTTATACGGCCACCCTCAGTGGTGACCTGTATGGCTGTTGCCCAAGTATGTTTGCATTCACTTGTATGCGTGAAAAGCCGTAGATATTATGTGACTGGGCCGGCACGCAAAGGCAGTGCCTTTAAGGCACGCCTCCAATATTGTTGTCTGGGTGGAAATCGGGAAAAATTCGTTGGAATGGTTGACCCGGGAGATTTTCGGGAGGGGCACTGAAATTCGGGAGTCTCCCGGGAAAATCGGGAGGGTTGGCAAGTATGACTGGGAGACGCAACTGCTCTGTACTTCTCCCTACGTCCGTGTAACACTCCGTACAGCGGCGTTTTAAAAAGTCATAAATGTTTCTTTTTGAAACCGATACCGATCATTTCCGATATTACATTTTAAAGCATTTATCGGCCAATAATATCGGCAGTCCGATATTATCGGACATCTCTAACTCAGACCTGAACTTTAACAGCTACCTTAATCAATAACATCAGCAGCTTTTTACCACCTAAAACATGTTCAAAATCAGAGGAATAATGTCTAAATCAGACTTAAAAAGACTATTGAATGCCTTAGGCTGCCTCTACGCTAAGCCATATAAGGTTATACAGGGTAAATCCCACCTAACCTTATCCCTGTCCACACACACACAGTGCCATCGTTTAAGACCCCCTCCCCCTTCCGTCCGCCGGCGCAATGCGACCTAGTACGCATGCGCGGAAAATGGCAGACGCGCATATATATTACGCCATAGTCACCTCTGACCTGGAAGTGTATTCTTACCCTGTGTTTCAATGTACACTATTGCCACATTTCTTTTAACAGTAAACCTTGCTTGCCTCACCATCAGCAGCTGTCAGACTATTGTAGTGAATCACACCTGAGCCATCATACATGAATCATATCTTTAATGGACGTGTGAAAGCAAACAATGTGATAAATAACATTTTACAACAATAAATCTAAGGATCTAGATATCTGGTCAGGACACTCCTCACTGTTTTACCTTCACCTTCATTGTCCATTATTGCAATCCTGCCTGTGCTTGGAGGCTGAAATTGGCGGTCGTACTTGACGGCCGCAACCACTTCATGGCTTCACAATAGCTATGGAGTACAAAACTAGACATTGAGTAATCGCTCGACATACATTACGGACAATAACTGATAGTCTGCTTTGCCAGTCCAAATGCATTCACTGTTTTCCATAGTCTTCCCTCGTCCACGGGAGCCCACATTCTCGTTGTCTCCCCTTCGACAAATGGACATAGAGTCACAGCTGACCTGGACATTCGAAAGTTCTCTTGCCATTCCTCTGGCACAACACATTAGTTGACAAACATATCCCGCCAGGCTGCCGTTCATCCAGGCCTTATTCAAAACCGTCGCTAAACATTGCTATGTTGCCGTCTGAGATGTGTTGTATCCGAAATAGCCGCAATCGCGCGTTTCCTTCTCTTAAGGTATTCATGTGTGATTTCCACAAGCGTCTGTACATGTAGAAAAAGCTTCCGTCTTTCGAGTGGTTACAACCGAGTTACGAAACCGCTTTTTATGAAGCTGTGGCGCGTTCTTTCTGACGTCACTTTCTATGTGGGGCGCGGTCTTTCTGGCGTCACTTCCTCTCCGAACTCAGTTTGTAAACGATCGATGAGTCCATACAAAAAAAACTAAGAGCCGGAGATTCAAGAAATTCCCGGCGCACTTACCCATGTAAAAACTTTTTTTTACTGAAATTTCCAGCTGGTATGAGTTGTGAACACCTTTATTTGTGATTGTTGTGATATGACAGGTGGGGAACATAAAGTATTACCTCTGCTTCTTCCTACTCCTTTTAAGTTGTGTAATTGTGAACCTGAGATATGATTCAGTGTAACCTTATGCATGTAACTAACTAACTAACTAACTAACTAACTAACTAACTAACTAACTAACTAACAAAACCCTGTGATTATATACAGTATACCTCATGGCGGAAGTAATTAAGCTTTTGTACATGCAGAAATTTGTCTTCGGGTGGCTAAAAATCTATAAAAGAAAAATTGGTGTTGATTCCATGTTAATACTGCCATGCTTTTATTTTGAAGCTTATTTTCCACTGAACAAGAAGCCACTGTGTCAACGTTTTATTGCTCGGATCAAAAATCCTTTATTATCGCCCGTTTTTCTAATGCCTCTGGTCATAGTCACAAGTAAACGTGCAAGCGATGGTTTCAATTGCGACCATGTCGAGAACCGCCGACGTCATGGCGAATCAACTGGCGGCCCGGAAGTCAAATCCAGCCCAGGAGTGAAACCATAGTTCAATTAAACATTTGGGAGACAAACATAGTTGCAGCAAATTCCTAAAAACACTCGAGTGCTCCTGTTGTAGAGAGGAACTTGGACCACTGTAAACACATTGGCTGATACTTGCATTGACATTTTAAACTTGCTAGTAGAGATGTCCTATAATGGCTTTTTTGCCAATATCCGATATTCCGATATTGTCCAAGTCTTTATTACCGATTCCGATAGCAACCGATACCGATATATACAGTCGTGGAAATAACACATTATCATGCCTAATTTTGTTGTGATGCCCCGCTGGATGCATTGAACAATGTAACAAGGTTTTCCAAAATAAATCAACTCAAGTTATGGAAAAAAATGCCAACATGGCACTGCCATATTTATTATTGAAGTCACAAAGTGCATTATTTTTTTTAACATGCCTCAAAACAGCAGCTTGGAATTCTGAGAGAGCATGAGGAGGTTGAGGCGGTCGGGGTTGAGGTTGAGGGGGGGATTGCGGGGGGTGTATATTGTAGCGTCCCGGAAGAGTTAGTGCTGCAAGGGGTTCTGGGTATTTGTTCTGTTATGTTTATGTTGTGTTACGGTGCGGATGTTCTCCCGAAATGTGTTTGTCATTCTTGTTTGGTGTGGGTTCACAGTGTGGCGCATATTTGTAAAAGTGTTAAAGTTGTTTATACGGCCATCAGTGTGACCTGTATGGCTGTTGACCAAGTATGCATGCATTCACTTGTGTGTGTGAAAAGCCGTAGATATTATGTGACTGGGCTGGCACGCAAAGGCAGTGCCTTTAAGGTTAATTGACGCTCTGTACTTCTCCCTACGTCCATGTACACAGCAGCGTTTTAAAAAGTCATAAATTTTACTTTTTGAAACCGATACCGATAATTTTGAAACCGATACCGATAATTTCTGATATTACATTTTAAAGCATTTATCGGACGATAATATCGTCAGTCCGATATTATCGGACATCTCTACTTGCTAGCAAACATAGAACACTTGTGTCTAAACTTGTGATTTACATAACTGAGGCATTCCTCAAGGCCCCCCTTTAAGTCCTCTCCTTTTTGGCAGTTTTTTTTTGTAATATGATTTATGTAACTAAGGTGTTGCTGTAGGTTGTTTACTTCAGATGCAGTCAGTAGTCATTTGTTCAACTTCTTTAGTATACTAGTGGTGTTCCTCAAGGTTCCATTTAAGGTCCTTTTTTTTTTTTTTTCATCATTTGGGCTATTCAACTGGTGGCCCATGAGTTCGGTTCAAAAAACTTGTAAGAGAATCACATTTTGCAGCAGATTCTTATAAAAAAACACTAAAGCAGTGTCATAGAGATAATCTTTGACTAGATTTTTTGCAGAAGGTTCTTAATAACAGCAACTCTGTAACTCTGACACAATAAATAAAAAGTCTACTATAGAGGACGCTGGTTCTCCGGAATATACAAAATAGACTAATTGTGAAGAGAGAACTCTGGCCTCCCAGTCCTTTGCTTTTTGGAAATGTGGCCCCCCCCAATAAATTTACCGTATTTCCCGGACTATAAGCCACTACTTTTTCCTAAATAAACATTGATAACATTTTTCTGTGTAAAAATCTAAATTCACATCATATATATTTGCGGCTTATTGTCCAGCGCGGCTAATATATGGGAAAACATTTTTATTCTCCTAAAGAAAATACAGTCGTGGAATATCCCTGCCCTACGTCAACATCCGTCAGCCAGTCCAAGGGGTGTGACGATAAGCAGGTTATTATGTTAAATGGTTTATTTTAATGCAGAAATAAACCCAGCCTACATTAAGCCGGATAACTCCTTAAACAAATAATTATTTAGCCTAAGCCCCGTGTCAGCCACACTAAACCATCGATATAGGTTCCCCTCCTTAGATAATTTTTTACACGGGTAAGTGCGCCGTGTATTTCTTGAATCTCCGGCTGTTAGCTCTGTGTAGACTCATCGATCGTTTACAAACTGAGTTCAGAGAGGAAGTGACGTCAGAAAGACCGGGCTCCACACAGGAAGTGACGTCAGAAAGAACGCGCCACAGCCAGCGTCATAACAAGCGGTTTCGTAACTCTGAGCTAACCACTGGAAATATGGAGGCGAGTCACCCAGACATGCCCTTGTTTCTCCTTCTTCACAACAGTTGTGGGCCTCATCCGTGACAACAACGACATGGACTACAGGGAGGAGGTGAAACATCTGGTTGACTGGTGCAGAACCATCAAGCTGGACCTGAACGTCGACAAGACCAAGGAGATCATTGTCGACTTCAGGAGGCACCAGTCCAGCCACACTCCACTCTTCATCAACGGCACAGCGGTGGAGATGGTAAGCAGCACCAAGTTCCTAGGGGTGCAGATCACTGACAATATGACCTGGTCCTTACACACCGGAGCTCTTGTAAAAAGAGCTCAGCAGCGCATGCACTTTTTGCGTCGGATGAAAAGAGCACAGCTCCCTCCCCCCGTTCTCACCACATTCTACAGAGGCACTATAGAGAGCCTACTGACCAACAACATCTCTGTCTCGGCTGGAGCCTGCAGTGCCTCAGACTGGAAGTCTCTCCAGAGAGTGGTGAGGAAAAGATCATCGGGACTCCTCTTCCTCCTATCCAGGAGATGGCAAAAAGCTGCTGCCTGACCAGGGCTCAGAAAATCTGCAGAGACTCCTCCCACCCCCACCAAGGACTGTTTTCACTGCTGGACTCTAGAAAGAGGTTCTGCAGCCTCCGTAGCAGAACCTCCAGGTTCTGTAACAGCTTCTTCCCTCAGGCCGTAAGACTCTTGAACGCATCATAATAATCCCCCTCAATTCCCCCCAAAAATGGATTAACTCGCTGGAATGTATAGACAATATAACATACATCCATAAACGTGGATCCATATGCAAAAGTGCAATATATTTATCTGTACAGTAATCTATTTATTTATATCTGCACCTTATTGCTTTTTTATCCTGCACTACCATGAGATAATGCAACGAAATGTCCTTCTTATTTGTACTGTAAAGTTCAAATTTGAATGACAATAAAAAGGAAGTCTAAGTCTAAGTTCTACATGTACAGATGCTTGTGGAAATCACACATGAATACCTTAAGAGAAGGAAACGCGCGATTGCAGCTATTTCAGATACAACACTTCTCAGACGTAGGGATGATACTCGAAACCGGTTTTCCCGGTTGTTCGATAAGAAAAGAACCAAGTCCTCGGACTCGAATCCCTTTTTGAGAACCGGTACCCGTTATCGAGACCACTATAGTAAAGAAAAAGAGTTGGTTCTTTATTCGAATCCCTTGGAACGAATCCCGTCCCGACCAGAAATGCCCCGTGTGACATCACAAGAAATGGCGTCACGTAGCTCAGTCATTAGGAGCAGATAGGGAAAGCAGGAAAAAAATGGACGGGAAAAAGCGCTGCAAGGTGTACTAAAGTTCAAAACAAAAGGTATAATCCAATGAATAACTTTACTGAGAGATTTGAGCAGGGTACAAACACATGACGAACACTTTTACGACCAACCGCAAACATAGTAACCAGGCCAGCAACGCACCTCCTTTACGGTAGCTGTGGCAACGTTCTTAAAGCAATCGCAGCACATACATATATATACAACATATATGACATGATCTCCCTTTTTTAACTTTTGTTTTTCTTTCCTTGTAAACAATACAAAATCACACTGTATATGTGTTGTTTGTCTAATTATAAATAATGCAGACGAGGCGTGTTGGCTGAGTTCTTGACGTTTACTTTCACAGCGTGTTCATAACCTAACCGGGTGACGACATGCAACAACACTTTTCGGGGCTACCGTGCATGCTCGTCACTCCCGTTGCATGCTGGGTAGTGTAGTTGTTATATTCCCTGGCAGCTCATAACATTTTTCCCCCTATAAAAAATGTTAACGCAATAAAGTGTATTTCTTTTTTTAGCTTTAACTTTTCATTTTTAGCATTGTAACCACATTTGCATACACATTTTCTCTTCATAGAATTTTCTTTCAATAAAGAAATAAAGTGCAAAAATGTCTAAGCATTATAACAAATAGTTATGTCAAATAGCAGCAGAATTGCACTTTTTGGAGAGCTGTATTATTTTCAGTTTTGTGCACAAGGGACTGATTTTATTTAACACTATATTATTATTTATACACCTATAGTGATCACAGAGACAGGTTGTTTTTGTGTTGCTGTATATATTTGTTTTTCTGAAAAATCACACTTAATATACTTTGGGTAACAACAGTCAATATTTATTTATTTTATATTATTTTTTTAGGGGTTTAACAGTCAGTATTTATTTATTTATTAGATTAAATTGTTTTCTTATATAATAAAAGTGAGCTTTTGTTAAACCAAATATTGTGTGTTTTTTCCATATACAACAACCTATCTGGACTCGATAAGAGAATCGATAAGAGAATCGATAAGGAATCGGTTCGATAAGAGAATTCGATAATAGGCTGGAACTCGATCCTTTCTTATCAAACATCATCCCTACTCAGACGGCAACATAGCTATGTTGAGCGACAGTTTTGGATAAGGCCTGGAAGAACGGCAGCCTGGTGGGATATGTTTGTCAACGAGTGTGTTGTGCCAGAAAAACGGCAAGAGAACCTTCAAATGTCCAGGTTAAACAACTTGCACTGAGCCTAGTCTATAAAATCCGCTACACCTCCCTGATACCGAAGTACATGTCAAACTACTTCCTTAACGTAAATGACCGCCATAACCACAACACCAGGGGGAGCTCCACTAACCACGTTAAACCCAGATTCCGAACTAACAAAGGTCTTAACTCATTCTCTTTCTATGCCACATCAATGTGGAATGCGCTCCCAACAGGTATAAAGGAAAGGGCATCTCTATCCTCCTTCAAAACCGCAATAAAAGTTCACCTCCAGGCAACTACAACCCTAAACTAACACCCTCCCCGGATTGCTAATAATCAAATGTAAACAATCAAATGCAGATACTTTTTCTTATGCCTTCTGATCTCTCTCTCTCTCTCTCTCTCTCTCTCTCTCTCTCTCTCTCTCTCTCTCTCTCTCTCTCTCTCTCTCTCTCTATGTCCACTACTTGATGTCCATATCCCCCCCCCCCCCTCCACACCCCTGATTGTAAATAATGTAAATAATTCAATGTGATTATCTTGTGTGATGACTGTATTATGATGATAGTATATATGATAGTATATATCTGTATCATGAATCAATTTAAGTGGACCCCGACTTAAACAAGTTGAAAAACGTATTCGGGTGTTACCATTTAGTGGTCAATTGTACGGAATATGTACTTCACTGTGCAACCTACTAATAAAGGTCTCAATCAATCAATCAAAAAGGTCAGCTGTTATTCTACTTACCGAAAAACTTTGTCCATTTGTCGAAGTAGAGACAACGAGAATGTGGGCTCCCGTGGATGTGATTAAAAAAAGGTAGTGTGTGCTTTGTATTGCCTGGCCGACGAGGGAAAACTACGGAAAACAGCAAATGCATTTGGACTGGCAAAGCAGAATGTATCAGTTATTGTCCGCCATGTATGTCGAGCAATTACTCAACGTCTAGGTCCAAAGTATATAAAGTCACCAAAAATGAATGGACAATGAAAGTGAAGGCAAAAAAGGGAGGAGTGTCCTGACCAGATATCTAGATTGATTGTTGTAAAATGTTCTTTATCACATTGTTTACTTTCACATGTCCATTAAAAATGTGATTAATTTATGATGGCTCAGGTGTGGTTCACTACAAAAGGGCCCCACAGCACACTAGATTCCAGTTAATTGAAATACCACAACACTGGATATTGTTCAGATAAGTTCAATTCAATTTAAGAACTTGCACACAAAGCAACACTGCAAACAAATGTAGTAAAGTGCAGCTCTTCACACTGATGAGAAGTGCACAGCAAATTGTTTACAAATTAGGTCAGAGCTGACTATGACGTGTGCATTTTATGCGCATGCGTACTTGGTCGCATTGCGTCGGCGGACGGAGGGGGTCTTAAACGATGGCATTGTGTGCGTGTGGACAAGGATAAGGTTAGTTGGGATTTACCCTGTATAACCTTAGCCGGTTTAGTGTAGAAGCAGCCTAAGTGCCAAAGGAAAGAGAAACTCACCAGTGTACATGACTCCATTGAGCTCCACTGACATGCTGATGCTGTTTGTGCCATTGGTGGTGAGGTTCATGGCGGAGTCCTGTCTACTATCTAAAGCACAAAACAGAAAAGATGTATTAGCACAAGTCTAGTTAGACCCAACAAAAAGTTGGACCAAAGACTCAAAGGTCTTCATGTGAAATCGACACTTGAGACATCTGCAGACATGAAACCAACAAAGGGGACAAAGTATCAACTAGCAGAGGGCGGGAATCTCCCACAGACATTTCTGTTTGCATGCCATGCGCTAAACAGGTCAATTTGTAGGCCCACTATCTCACCTTCAGGTGCTGAGGTTTGTGGTAACATGTCAAGCATGTCTTAAGATACTAACTGAAACCAACCGAAGAAATATGTGGAAAGCATGTCAGAAAATTCTGAGGTGAAACGGCCCAAAAAGAGAAAAACCTACAGCTATGAAGAAAAAAGCTTTTTTCATGTTGCGAAGTTAAATTTGTAAATTTCAATGTGTTTATTTAATTAAGTGTTAGGCTGCAAGCCATAAATCAATGTTTCAATTGTAGTTAATAGGTGAGGTATGAAATACCAACAACAAATAGCAATACAATAAAAGACAACATAATCATAGCAATACAATGAATACATGAAATGTAGATAAATAAAGGTCAAAATAGAGCACAGGGAATATATGACTCGTTAGTTGTGCTCTCTGATTGAGTACATGCTACGAGAAGTTCACATTGTTAAGGAAACACCCTGCAGTTGTATACCCGATGACAAGCATGCTTGGACGCAAAATAAATGGTTTAAATGTCAAAAATCAAGGTTACTTTTTTTTTGTTTAGTTTAGCAAGATTTACGTACATTCCCTATGTCATTTGATATTTTTAATAAGTGCTGTCAAAAATCCTATTAATCACACTGCATTTTGATTAATCACCGCAAATTACTTGCTTACATATTTTTAAATAAACTTTAAAAAGGACGCAAATGCAATATTATTGTCAAAATGTAATAATACCAGGACATTTAAAAAAAAGTTTTAACGCATGCCACCAATTTGCTCAAAACGTGTTAACGGTTTTATCTAAATTGCCCATTTGGGTGTATTTTGAACCTACATTTTCCCCCAAGCACACCACTCAGAGTCTCCTCACTCATTCTTGTAGTGGTGTATCTATATTTGATAAAAATGCTAAAAAAAAGACAAATCTCTGTTACTATTGGATATTACTATCAACATTTGAGCTTTTTCTCTTTACATTGTGCCTTTTTGATCAACATTTTCCATTTTGCATGTGATAATATATCATATTGTAGGTGTTTATTACACTTTGCATTCATATTTTTCAGTTTTTTACATTTTTGTTGTGTTTTGCTTGATTGTAAAAGATACACATCTGGGGCCGTACTTATCAAGCTTCTTAGAGTGCCATTTTACACTTAAGTCCTGAGAATTTGCGAAATTTAGTCCTACTCTCAAACTTAAGAATAAAAGCTCAACGTTCTTAAGTCTAAGAATCACTCCTACTCTCCACGATATTTAAGAGACCTTCAGAGGTGTCTTAAGTGGTTAGGAGTTGCCAGCAGGGGATGGCACTGAGGCAAGAGAGACGTGCGCGAACGTTCAGGGAGCGGAACGATGTCCTGGATTTGTTTGATGACGAGCAGCTGATCAAACGGTATCGTTTAGACAAAGCGGGTATTATTTTTGTCACAGATTTAATACTTTTCGATTCCTTGTTGATTTCTGCATGTGGCTGCAGTGGGCTAGTATATATAGAGCCACCCACACCAGTTTCAAATTAGTTGCCTAATTAATGAATTGGAAAGAACATTTTATGAGAGTAGCGTATGTGTGTGGCCGTGAGGTGAGTGACGTCAGTGAGTGTGTGGGCGAGAGAAGAGAGGGAGCGGTAGCGTGAGTGCCGGCGGGGACTAGTTTGTTTTGTATTATTTTGTAGTTTATTGTCAAAATATACACTCCCATTGTCCACTTAAATATTTCCAAGATATTTCTTATTCTTAGACAACGGATTCCCTTCCGTGATTGGTCATTTCTATGGACACAGAAATGACGTCACCTAAAATTCCGTTTACGGCACATAGTAATGTCGTAATTCAGCTCTGAGTGTGACACTTAAGATTCAGTCCTACACTTCGCTGAAAGTGTGAGTAAGACGCTTGATAACTACCTTTTAAGTGCAGCTTTCAGCGAAGAATTTATTTACTCTTAAGTCAACTCTTAGCAGACTTCTTAGGAGTAATTCTAAGAAGCTTGATAAGTACGGCCTCTGGTCTGAGGAATTAAAGAGGAGCAACGTTCATATGTTGTTAATATTTAGTGTTTTATTGTTCATAGTTAATATTGTAAATCCCACTTTCTTTATTTTAATGTACATTTTTGGTGTCCCATTCAGTAAAAAACTGTAAAATTCCATTCCGTTTTTTTTTTTTAGATGGTCTGTCATAACGTTTTTAGAATTCTATCGGACATTGTGACTTTTGGTATTAGTGTTCCTGAAAAAAAGCGACCCAAATGTATACATATAATTTTTCACACATCCACCTTGGCCCCCAAGACACATTTTTGTCTCTCCCCGAGTCAAAATATTTGCCCAACTCTGACCTAGTTGGTTGATGCGGACGTTCATGGGGGGAATCTGTGCTGTCATGGCCAGCAGGTTGTGTTGCAGTGCTCTCTGCAGCAGTCGATGGTGCTCCTCAGCTGGCAGCGCCATCTTCTTCTCCGGTGGCTCACCAGCTTCGAGCTTTTCCCTCAGCTGCTCCAAAGCCGCCACCTGAGCTGCCATGGCCGCCTGGGCCGCCGCCGCCTGCACCGCAGCCACCGAATGACCCGCCAAGGCTCCCGCCGGTATGCGCGGCATGCCAATTCCCACGAAAGGTTGACCACCCTCTTCTTTTAGTCAGAAAGAGATCAGTTTGTCAACAAAATGTGTCAAAAAGGTCTTCCATGACAAAGAAAAAAACTGGCTAGCTATAGTTAAACACCACCTTTCCTGATCTTCTGAATGGGGGTGAGCGAGGCCCCATTGGTGCCCACTGTCAAGCCCATCGTGGGTGTGGAGAGCTTTGGCGAAGACAGCATGGTTGGTGTGCCGTTGGGGGAGTAGGTGAAGAGGGAGCCGCCGAAACTCTGCCGTCGGCCTTCCCGCCGATTGCTGTCAATGGCCGCCTGGAGTTCGTTGGGGTTGCTGAGGCCCCTCTTGTCACATTCGTACGGGTACAGGTACTTCATGTATCTGAATGGAAAAAGTGTAGAATTGTTTAAAAAAGCAGACAAAGCAATCAAAATTGACAGAACCAAGGATAAGAACTCCAATAACGCATGTAAATGATATTAAAATGCAACAAAACAAGATGATTAACCAACATAACTACAGACAGCAACTTTGAGAATATTAGAGATGGGATTTAGGGCTTTTTGAAGGGAGACAAATCTTGTGGAGCTGTTCAAAAGACTGGCTCGTTATTACAGGGTGGCCTGGCTTGGTTGGTCGAGCGGCAATGCCAGCAACTTGAGCGTTTCAGGGTCGATCCTCGCTTCAGCCACACTAGTCACTGCCGTTGTGTTCTTGGGCAAGACACTTTACCGCCACCCACACTGGTTTAAATGTACCGTAATTTCCGGACTATAAGCCGCTACTTTTTCCCCTCGTTCTGGTCCCTGCGGCTTATACAGCGGTGCGGCTTATTTACAGCCTGTTCTTCTCCGACACCGACGAAGAGGATTTCGGTGGTTTTAGTACGCAGGAAGAAGACGATGACACAATGATTAAAGACTGACTTTTCATATACCGGTAGGCTGGTTATTTTGATAACGTACAGGCGAGCACTTTGTATTAATTTGCACCGTTGTATTATTTGTACTCTGCACGAATGCTGTTCGCCATGTCGAAGATGTGAAAGTTTGATAGCAGGAACCCCTATATACTACGGTAATTACACATCAAAACCCTGCGGCTTATAGTCGGGTGCGGCTTATATATGGAGCAATCTGTATTTTCCCCTAAATTTAGCTGGTGTGGCTTATAGTCAGGTGCGGCTTATAGTCCGGAAATTACGGTAGCCTAAAAAGATGTAAATGGGTTTCACTATGTAAAAGCGCTTTGAGCATCGTCACTGTCAACGACCCTCGCCCTTTGCCAGCAGTGACGTATGCGACAAATGTGTGTTCACTTTCAAGATGCCGTCACACGGGATGTTCGGCTCTCCCGGGCTCTCTTTTTCTCTAGACTGTCGACATCAACAAGAAAACAGACGTTTCTGTTGATGTTTCTGAAGCGGATCATGGATGCGTGTCCCCTTTGGGGAAAAAATGCATCCGTACAATTTAGGGCTGCAACTAACGATTAATTTGATAATCGATTAATCTGTCGATTATTACTTCGATTGATCGATTAATAATCGGATAAAAGAGACCAACTACATTTCTATCATTTCCAGTATTTTATTGGGGGGAAAAACAGCATACTGGCACCATACTTATTTTGATTATTGTTTCTCAGCTGTTTGTACATGTTGCAGTTTATAAATAAAGGTTTATAAAAAATAAAAATAAAATAAAATAAATAAATTAAATTAAATAAAAAATTGCCTCTGCGCATGCGCGTAGCATAGATCCAATGAATCGATGACTAAATTAATCGCCAACAATTTTTATAATCGATTTTAATCGGTTAGTTGTTGCGGCCCTTGTACAATTGCGACGAGACAGGATTATGCAGTCTCAACACAGAGAAGGATTCCAACAATTTAAAGACAAAGGAGACACGCTGCTGTTGACCATCAGCAAGGCAGGAACTCACAAACTTAAACCATTGAGCGTTGGTAAGTTTGCAAGCCCCCGCTGTTTTCACCACATAAATCAGGATCATTTTATTGAATTTTAGCGGCTGACTACGGGGTTCTAACCAATGCTATGTGTGTTGTTGTGGGTTGAAAGTTTGCTTGTGTGTTTCTGGGAAAAAAAGGAGAGATATTCTTTGAGCTTGTTGTATGACAGTGCTCAGACATGTGAGCACCGTTTGAGGGGGAAAAAAAGGAAAACTAAAGAAAAAAAATAGGAACATTTCCATCAGCAAGAAGTGCTGCCATGCAAACTCTGAAAGAAAATGTAAAAAAAAACGAGACTACATTTCCTGAAACTGTCTGCATTTCTACACTGTATTTTACATTTAGATTTATTCTCATCGACCAACCTCTTTTAGCTGTCTTTTTGACACATACATGTCCCATGTAAGGCTGAAACGACGCGTCGACGTAGTCGACGTCATCGGTTACGTAAATACGTCGACGCCGTTTTTGTGCGTCGACGCGTCGCATAATGACGTCACACTACCGTCATGGCGAAGCGCAAAGCAGACGATCAAAGAAGACGATGCGAGCGGTGCGAGCGAGGGGGGGAAAGCATGCCAATAGTGTGGGAGTATTTCAATAAACGGCCTAATAATGTTGTTGTATGCACACTGTGTCGAGCGGAAATGGCCTATCATAGCAGCACAACGGCTATAAACGAACATTTGAAAAGAAAACCATCAACTAGTCAATCGTCCGCGCGAGCATACGTTGTCATCATTACACGAAAACATGAATGTGTCATTTGTATCTGCTAGGGGTGTAACGGTACGTGTTTTGTATTGAACCGTTTCGGTGCGGGGCTTTCGGTTCTGTACGGGGGTGTACCGAACGAGTTTCTAAGCTAAAGTCTTAACAAGCTGCTTTGCTCCGTCTGCCTCTGTCTCAGCACGCAGCATTGTCCCACCCACACAACCATCTGATTGGTACACACGCAGCATTGTCCCACCCACACAACCATCTGATTGGTACACACGCAGCATTGTCCCACCCACACAACCATCTGATTGGTACACACGCAGCATTGTCCCACCCACACAACCATCTGATTGGTACACACGCAGCATTATCAGCCAATCAGCAGTGCGTATTCAGAGCGCATGTAGTCAGCGCTTCAGCGTGGAGCAGATAGGTGTTTAGCAGGTGAGCATCAGGCAGCGGACTCTCCCCAAATGATAATAAACACCTCCCAGTCAACTACTAGTAACATCACTATGAGCCCGTTGACCTTCTAGAAACTTCAACTGCAGCTCAGCTCACTCGCAGTCCTGGTTTGAGATGAAGGCTAATTAGCTCTCAGTTCCAGCCACATCGACCCCTTCTGAGCGCCTATTTTCAGCTGCTGGGAATATTGTAAACAAGAAAAGAACCAAACATGTACACATGCTAACATTTCTTCATTACAACTGTTAGACACTCACTGGAATGAGTAGAATTGGTTATTGTGTACTGTGTTGGACTGGATGTTTATTTTGCACATTTTAAAAGCAATACTTAATGTTTACAGTGCTCCAGAATATTTAGATTGGCACTTTTTTGTATTGGATGTTTATCTTTATTTTTGCACATTTTAGCAAATAAGCAATACTTTCACTTTTGTTGAAATGTTTACACTGTTGTTACAGAATATTTCGTTTTGCACTTTTTTGTATTGGATGTTTATCTTTATTTTTGCACATTTTAAAGCAAAATAAGCAATACTTTTACTTTTGAAATGCTTATACTATTGCAGAATATTAAGATTTGCACTGGATGTTGACTTTTATATTTGCACATTAAAAAGCAAATAAGCTACTTTTAATTTTGTTAAATGTTAAAAGTTTTAAATGTTTACATTGTTACAGAATATTTAGTCATGTTGTTGTCAATGTTGACTGAGTGGCCATACTTCTTTTTTTTGTAAATAAAAGCCATGCCTTTTGAAAAAACGGGCCTACATTTATTTTTTCATCTTCATTTTGAATAAAAAAATAATCGGCAAAAGGAAAAAATAATCTATAGATTAATCGAAAAAATAATCTATAGATTAACCGATTAATCGAAAAAATAATCTATAGATTAATCGATAGAAAAATAATCGTTAGCTGCAGCCTTAGTCCCATGTAATGGTCCACACAATGTATTGTTTTTTAGGAGATCATTTACTAACATTATTATCATTGATAATGTAATGTAAAATTCTATAACATGCATGCAAAGAACTCAGAAAACCCATTTGGCAACTCTATCCTGTAGCGACACTCCCCTTCGGGTAATGTACTTCTGGTGTTGTGACCACCGTTTACAGCCGTCAGGTCAAAAATATACCTTCTCGCTGACTACTAACAACTTCTCTAGAACTACAACTGGTTTGGAACTAACAGTGTTTGGATGGGTATCAATCATCCAAATATAATTAGCAGCAAAGTAGACAGCCGTCATCAAGGTAGCCAATGATGCTAACTATGCTAACTAGCGAGCTTGTTTCGGCGCCCCTGATTGTCTTCTTGTTCTGCAACTCAGTGCGGCGTATAGGGTCAACTTTGTTTAGATCGTATTTTTTATATTTCACCAAAAAAATGCGGAAGTATTTGGACGCGAAAATTAATGTCTAAAAACGCGGATTTCCGCATTTTCTCAGACATTTAACATGTCTGAGTGTTGCATCTTGTGGAATAAAGACGAGGAAAACTCATACAAAATAATCTGTATGATTCAGTGTCATTTTGAAAAAAATAAATAAAAGTTTGATGTAACGCGATCCCGCGTATAACGCATATTTTATGGACCCCAACGGCTGCGTTATATCGTGCTTTGAGTGTATATAGGCTATTATTTGTGCACTATTGACAAGTGATGCACCGGAAATTTGCCCACCAAAAAAATATTTTGATCACCGAAACAGCACTGCCAAAACAGGATGTTGTGATGACAAAACGAAGGCGCTAACTTAGCAGTCTAACAGTTTGTTGGCTCTGAAGACAGCTCTTTTGAATCTTTCACTGGTTTGTGTTACCTCTACTTAATAAATAGATTAAATGTGCTTCCATGGCTGTATGTATTTGTCAACAAACGGGGCATTGCTTGGATGGCAAGGTTGTCAATTCAATTATTGATTTGTTGTTCAATATTCCCTCCGTTGTAATTGTATTGCATGTTCAAAATAAACTGAAACTAACTAACTATCTAACTAACTAACCCTTGCAGTTACAAACGCGGTGGTGAAAAAAACGCTGTCTTTTACTGACCAGTTCCTCCAACTAAGACTTTGTTTATTCCGTGTTATGAGAAACTGAAGCCCCACATCCCTCTAGGCACGGAGGAAGAGGAGAGGGAACACTTCTGCGTCAAACACTTTCACAATCATTGGTTATGGTTTAAGTTTATTTCAAACATGCTATACAGTTAGGCGAAAATGTTACTCTCTTTTGATACATTTTGGATTTATTTATTTTGGGATAAAAATGGGATGAGGATTCAAATTTGTATTTGCACGCGTGCTATTTTTTCCCCCCTCAAAACTCGCACAACCTAACCTACTGAAATGCTCGAACTGTACAGTGCTGGATAGGGCTAAATCAGGGGTGTCAAACAAACGGCCCGCGGGATGAGTTTGCAAAGTATAAAAATGAGCTGAAATTTTTGAATGAAAGAAACTGCTGTTCTAAATGTGTCCACTGGATGTCGCATTATAAATTCTTTGTATCTTTGTAGATCATGCTACATATGTAAAAACAATAATCCAGTGCACCAGTCGACGAAAATGAGCAAACTACATAAACAACATCCTGTAATTTGATTTTGATATTCTTTTTTTACCTCGATAGATTGAAAATTAACACCAATGAGTTGACTGATGAACATTATCACATAATTTATTCAGAAAATATAAATAACGACAAATAAAGATAGAATACTATTAACCGCAACATTACGATTTATACATTTTCAGAATCTGCTTGTTCGATTTTTTGTACTGGGACTGAGAGAAAGACTTTTAAAGGTACTTGCGGACATGACATGCGTGTGTTTGCGAGTACTGACTGTGTGCGGAGGGTGAAGGCTGCACTGGTGATTGAGGTAGGCAGGTTGAGTCCCTTGGTGATCTCCCGCCACAGTTTCTTGTTGATGACCTCCACCAAGCCGCCCTTCTCTGTCACCAGCCTGTAGAGCATGTACAGATCCAGGACCTGCTTGGCCATGATGGGAATACGATTCACCGGGGTACCTGGAGCAAGACATGAGAAGATAACCAAGGGTGTAACAATTGATCGATATATCGACAGATCGATTTACACTACTATGATTCAAAAATATTGATCTGGGCTTGGCTAGCTGGCCTTCCAGAAGACACATATCGATCTAACATTGTTTTAAAAGGTAATTAATCGATTTTATCGATACTAGAAAAGAAAACATTGGCTTTGAGAACGGCAGACTTTATATAAAGTTCTTTTTGGCACTTTTTTAAACAATTAAAGACCGTAAACGTAAAGATCCAAGATCTCCGAGTCAACTTTGACTTATTTTGCGTATCTTCTTGTGCAGAGCTCAAAGGACATACTCTAAAACGTTTTTTTGTTTTTTTTGATTGGGCAACCTTAATAAAGTGAAGAGAGGGCATTATTTTCTGACTTTTTGACCCAACTATGCTGGAGTCATTCTTCAAACTAGCATTGTATTAACCAGACGGCGGACAAGGAGCAGCAGACTATAGACTTCGGGCGCATGGTTAGCAAAAAAAGGCAAACTCTTCCGGTTATACTGCTAGCAAATGTTCAGTCTCCGGAAAATATGATGGACCAACTTCAACTTCAGTGGCAAGACTCGGGGAGGGGAAACGGCTTTCCTCCTTAAAATAAGCCTAGTGAATCGATTGATTTCAAACTCCTGCTCTAAAAATATGGAGTATCTGACTTTGAAGTTTAGTATGCAATGTTGTATTGTGAGTGTGGTGTTTGGCTGAATCAATTTCAACTCACTCAATCGTTTCGGATCGTATCGTTGTAAAAAAACTAATATTGTCCCTGAATCGTATCGACAACCCCAGATTATGAATCGAATCCTGGTTATAAAAATATCGTTACACCCCGAAAGATCATCTTGTTAGCATGCAGATTACAGCACCAACATGATCAGACCAGAACCACCCCTGATTTTGCACATCTGAACCTGCAGAGGGCGTACTCCGATCCTCAGAGCACTCTCAACAGACCCGCCCAGCTGTCATGGTCGTGACTTGCAACATGTAGTGGCAGTTTTTTCATACACATTCTTTGTCTCACATCATGCAAATCAGCTATGAATCGCCCACTTGTCACACTAACAAGGTGCCAGGTATTTATTAGTCTCCACGGAACCCCTTGAGCATTTCTGTTGACAAACTGGAAAAACAAAAACGCTATTTCCTTGCTTTAGTGTAGATTGAGACAGTATCCTGCTTGGTGGATCAGTGTGCGTGTGTTTGGAATAAAGGATAGGACGGCAAAACAATCCCTTGTACAATGCGTCCCCTTTATTTTGCACCCATCCTGGGAACCAGGCTGTGTGATCATAAAGCATTCATCTCTGAACTGAATGAAAACCCCACCCGTCCGAGTGAAAGATGAGCACTTGGTTGTGTGACGGAGCTCCCTCTCGGTATCAGACTAGAAAGAGTCTCAGTATTTCTATGACCGCGCTGCACATAATGTGACAAGATAAGAATCAGTTTCAGTGCTGCCATTCTAATCAAACAATACTGCTTTTATAAAAATGAACAGAATGAACTTCACTTTGAATCTTTTTCCCATTCCAAAAAATACTTCACTTTTAAAGGATATTGTCTATCAGCCTGTTCCAAACAAAATGCCACAAAACTACAAAACAAAACTATATAGGTTACCCAATAGGTGTTTAATGAACAAAATATTTTTGTGTGAAGGATTCAAGGAACTTTATTGTCATATCAACCCACCAGATGGCACAAAAGGTCCCAGATTTAGCCCAATGAGTACCACAAAAATAAAATGTATTTAAATATAACTAGATATAGTGTAGACCAGTGGTTCCACCAAGTACCACCTCAGAAAACACCATAATGACCAGCCTTAAATTACAGCAACATAGTAGGCCTATGTATTCAATAAAACAAGGCAGCGGTTTTATTTAATTAATATATTTTTAAGAATTTTGGCCACTGTATCATTACTCACAGTTTGAACAGTCACACTGTTTTTTAATTTATATAGAAAAATAAAACACTGTACTTTAAATAAGTGTTTATTTGGCATACTACTACACAGAGCCCAGGGTACCATTTGTGATACAAGCACCACAGTTTGAGAATCACTCAGTAGATTAGAAATATGAATATATTTGAAATGTGTAAAAAAAAAAGGGAAACACATAAATGGTTGTTTGAAATGAAAATGGGACCCAAAACTGTGATAAGTAAAATAAAATAAAACAAATATTCATTACTCTCAAGTTGTGTACAGGTCAAATCTGCATTTTTCTCTTCTTGGCCTAATGTAATTTTGTTAAACGAATAAACCATAGGCACACATCTACGCATATAAGATACATACAGTGGTGGTACCGCTGGATACGAGTTTAATTGATTCTGTGACGCAGGTCATACTTCGAAAAAACAGTGAAACATTGTTGCCCCTTGAAATGAATTAAAATCAAGTTAATCGGTGATTGCCCCCCGCCCCCAAAACACAGCATCATTTTAACATGTAACATGCATGTGGGAAAAAACAAATACCTTTTAGATAAGAAATACTGTATAAGAAACAATACAATAGAACAACAGTAGTTTTATCAAGTAATGTACTAATAATGTACAGCATTTACCTTGGAGAGCACACTTCAACGATGTCTCCTTCTCGCTGCTTCTCCGTCAAACACACCATTAGCAGCATTTCCATATTTTCATGGATAAATGTCTGCTGTTTCGATATTATTTCAACGTCTATGGCTCATTCTGCTTCAGTATGGTGCAGACTTGCAACACTATGCTCCAAGTGCTTCAACAAGTTTTTGCCAATTTCTTTACTTCAATGAATATCACCGACTTCTTTTTCCCCAGCACTGTCCTTCACACTCACTTTCTTCGTTCCCCGATTGGAAATACTAAGTTATGTCCATCTCTAGTTATAAGCTAATGCTGGCGAGTATGGTAAGTTTTGTCTGGATCATACACTACCGTTCAAAAGTTTGGGGTCACATTGAAATGTCCTTATTTTTGAAGGAAAAGCACTGTACTTTTCAATGAAAATAACTTTAGACTAGTCTTAACTTTAAAGAAACACACTCTATACATTGCTAATGTGGTAAATGACTATTCTAGCTGCAAATGTCTGGTTTTTGGTGCAATATCTACATAGGTGTATAGAGGCCCATTTCCAGCAACTATCACTCCAGTGTTCTAATGGTACATTGTGTTTGCTCATTGGCTCAGAAGGCTAATTGATTATTACAAAACCCTTGTGCAATCATGTTCACACATCTGAAAACAGTTTAGCTCGTTACAGAAGCTACAAAACTGACCTTCATTTGAGCAGATTGAGTTTCTGGAGCATCACATTTGTGGGGTCAATAAACGCTCAAAATGGCCAGAATAAGAGAACTTTCATCTGAAACTCGACAGTCTATTCTTGTTCTTAGAAATTAAGGCTATTCCACAAAATTGTTTGGGTGACCCCAAACTTTTGAACGGTAGTGTATGTTGCTTATAGTGGCATTCGCTACGCCAACTAGTGGTGGGGAGGCTCATAAACCCCGATTTTTGCTCACAATTTAAAGCGTGACAATTAACCGAGAGATAGCTTAAATCCCGAAAAACTCGTAAATGAGGGCGCTCGTAAAACTCGTGAGCTGGGGCACTCGTATCCTGAGATATCTCTCTACATTCAAAGCTGCATGAGACAATTACAAACTACATTTAGTCCAATTTGGCGTCTCACTGTATTGTTAAACATTGTAATACACCTTTAAAAGAAAACAAAACAGAGAAGCTAAATGAAACTAGAATCTCGACATGTGCCAAATGAAAATGACTATAGGCCGCTACTTTTTTCCTACACGTGGAACCCTGCAGCTTATAACATGGAGCTGCTAATTTATGGATTTTTCTTCGTTAGGTTTGGTTGATATCAGCACTTCAGTCATCAACAATTATATCATCTGAGAAATGGACATTGAAACAGTGTAGGTCTCACTTCGTAGGATATGTACAGCGAGCAGTGAACATAGTGAGCTCAGAAAGCATAAGAACAAGTATATACATTTGATTATTTACGGGGAGGTGGGATGTGGTGGGGGGAGGGTGTTAGTCTAGGGTTGTAGTTGCCTGGAGGTGTTCTTTTAGTGCTGTTTTGAAGGAGGGTAGAGATGCACTTTCTTTTACACCTGTTGGGAGTGCATTCCATATTGATGTGGCATAGAAGGAGAATGAGTTAAGACCTTCCTTAGATCGGAATCTGGGTTTAACATGGTTTGTGGAACTCCCCCTGGTGTTGTGGTTATGGCGGTCATTTACGTTAAGGAAGTAGTTTGACATGTACTTCGGTATCAGGGAGGTGTAGCGAATTTTATAGACTAGGCTCAGTGCAAGTTGTTTTACTCTGTCCTCCACCCTGAGCCAGCCCACTTTGGAGAAGTGGGTAGGAGTGAGGTGGGATCTGGGGTGGAGGTCTAGAAGTAACCTGACTAGCTTGTTCTGGGATGTTTGGAGTCTAGATTTGAGGGCTTTGGAGGTGCTAGGGCACCAGGAGGTGCATGCGTAATCGAAAAAGGGTTGAATGAGAGTTCCCGCTAGAATATTCATGGTGCTTTTGTTGACCAGAGAGGAGATTCCGTAGAGAAATCTTGTTCGTTGGTTGACCTTTTTGATTACCTTGGTGCCATTTTATCACAGGAAAGATTAGCCTCTAGAATGGAACCTAGGTAGGTGACCTCATCTTTCCTGGTGATAACATTGTCACCCGCTTTTATAGTGAAGTCACTGACTTTCTTAAGGTTGATTTGAGACCCAAATAGGATGGATTTCGTTTTACCCAAGTGTATGGATAGCTTGTTGTCAGCGAGCCAGGTGCAAATTCTACAGAGTTCGGCACTGAGGATTTTTTCCACCTGTGACTTGTCCTTGCCGGATAACAGCAGGGCCGAGTCATCCGCAAACAGGTCCTTCCGTTTAGTGCTGTTAACAACTGGAAGTAGAGTGCTGTTCCGTCTTCTAATTGTCCATAGCGATTCTTCCTTCATCACTACAAGCCATTTTTGTAAGTTTTACAATATAACTAAAACGGTTTGTACTTATTAAAACGTCCCATGTGTGATGTTTGTAGGCGTGTTTTCATGCATATTTGTATGTGCTATCGTAATATAGTGATGTTAGCGTCATTAGCATGAACTAATATGCTAACACATTTCCGAGTGTTTGTGTTAGTATTATTAACATTATTATATTATTAATGGCATTGTTTTTGTATTGTTTCAGTTTCACATATTACTCAGTAAATTCACCAAAACGTCACCGTGGCGTTAATGAGTCTGTTTAGCTGATTGGAGAGCTAGCTTCCGCAGCTAGTGGGTCCATGACGCTGACTTCTGTTTTGTTTGATCAGCCGTTTGGCTGCCGTGTTCCGGGCACCGTTTGGAAACAAATAAAATATGTAAATAAACATTCACAGAATCTTACTGTGTAAATAACTCATTTTGCAACATATATATCTGCGGCTTATAGTCCGGTGCGGCTAATATATGGAAAAATAATTTTTTCTTCTAAAATTTAGTGATTGCGGCTTGTACCCAGATGCGCTCTATAGTCCGGAAAATACAGTAATTACTTTCTGCTACATATTTTCCAACTTGATTTCTGCTTACCTCTTTTCTGCATGAAGTTGAAGAGGTCGTCCAGAAACTCTTTTCTTTTTGGGTCGCCATCCAGTTCATAGAGCTGTGAAGAGGAAGAAGAGGGCGGCAAATGAAGACGAGGTGTTTGCAAAAAAACCAAACAAACACAAGATTCTAAAAAAAAAAGCAGAGAAAGCGCAACAGCAAACTAGAACAGAGCAGAAAATGGTAGAATCTAGGGGTGGGCTGATCGATCCAAATATTGATAGTATCGATGTCACGGGTAGTTTCTGTATCTGATCATTACGAGTGGAGATGTCCGATAATATCGGACTGCCGATATTATCGGCCGACAAATGCTTTAAAATGTAATATCGGAAATTATCGGTATCGATTTCAAAAAGTAAAATTTATGACTTTTTAAAACGCCGCTGTACGGAGTGGTACACGGACGTAGGGAGAAGTACAGAGCAGTTGCGTCTCCCAGTCATACTTGCCAACCCTCCCGATTTTCCCGGGAGACTCACGAATTTTAGTGCCCCTCCCGAAAATCTCCCGGGGCAACCATTCTCCCAAATTTCTCCCGATTTCCACCCAGACAACAATATTGGGGGCATGCCTTAAAGGCACTGCCTTTGCGTCCCGGCCGAGTCACATAATATTTACGGCTTTTCACGCACACAAGTGAATGCAATGCATAATTGGTCAACAGCCAGAGGGTAGCCGTATAAACAACTTTAACACTGTTACAAATATGCGCCACACTGTGAACCCACACCAAACAAGAATGACAAACACATTTCGGGAGAACATCCGCACCGTAACACAACATAAACACAACAGAACAAATACCCAGAACCCCTTGCAGCACTAACTCTTCCGGGACGCTACAATATACACCCCGCTACCCCCTACCCCCCTCCCAAACCCCGCCAACCTCAACCTCTTCATGCTCTCTCAGGGAGAGCATGTCCCAAATTCCAAGCTGCTGTTTTGAGGCATGTTAAAAAAAATTATGCACTTTGTGACTTCAACAATAAATATGGCAGTGCCATGTTGGCATTTTTTTCCATAACTTGAGTTGATTTATTTTGGAAAACCTTGTTACATTGTTTAATGCATCCAGCGGGGCATCACAACAAAATTAGGCATAATAATGTGTTAATTCCACGACTGTATATATCGGTATCGGTTGATATCGGAATCGGTAATTAAGAGTTGGACAATATCAGAAAATCGGATATCGGCAAAAAAGCCATTATCGGACATCTCTAATTACGAGCGTGATGTGATTGCAGTTTTTGCCCTTAAATTAATTTATTTGTGGCTGGGGCTGCTCATTAACACTTAAAGATGTGAAACTATGACTGTAACTTGTTGTTATAATGCAGTATAGTAGATGGCATCATAATCATGCACCTGGTCTGCCAGAGAATAAAAAGGCATAGCACAAGGGATCAGTGTTGTCAACTTAGCGACTTATATTTAGCGTGCATTCAGGCCCCTTTCTATACTCATTTACAAAAAAGTAACTAGTGACAAATCTAGCAACTTTTTCTGGTTTTATTATACACATTTGGAGACACACATATCGCTCTTCTCACAGAGCAGCGAGTCATGTCGTAGACCCCTCCACTGTCTAAAAACCCTCATATTTGTTTTTTTGTTTTCATGTTTTTTTTCTCACTTTTTATCTCTCTTACAGTGTTCATGTAAATGACATATTACACACACATGCGTCATGGCCAATAATGCAAATTAGACGATGACATCATAGAGCTACCTCCAGCACCTTTTGCCCTCCTTTAATCAAACTCCACAAATATATTGCAGGGCTGGAGGAAACACATATTTTTCAGTCCTCTTCTATGCTTATTGTATTTATTGTGTATAGTAGTATATTTCACAAATATCTGTCATTTTTGATTGTGTTGTTCCCATTGTTACACTATTGATATTGTTATATTCACAGGATATACTGTCCCATATTGTTCACAAATACAGGAGGACTTTGGGCTTTTTGAATGAGAGCTAATAGTAGTTTTGGCCTTTGTTTACTTGTTTGGCATGATTTCCTTTTTTAAGCAATTGTACATAATAAAAGGGAATCTGTTTTGTTATGTTTAGGTGTGGGTGCTGTTGGTCTGGACCCCAGGATGCAGAGATGGCAAGCGAACAGATGTGTCCTGATTGCCAATCAGAAACAGGTGAGAGAGCCAGTGCCCAGACAGGAGAAATGCTGGCAAAAGGAGGCATAAAGGAAATGGAAACAAAAATAAGAGTGTTGCACAGGCGATAAAACAAAATACCAAAAACTAATAATAAATTGTCATGATAGATCATGAGACAATTTATTGATAAAAAAAATAGTTTCTTTGTACTGTTTTATTCTGATTTTAATCATAATCAACAATTTAATGGATAATGGAAAAATCACAACATTATTTAATGATCAGGGAAGATTTCAAGTAACAGGCATTCGTATCGGTAATCAGGGGCGTAGCACCAAATTCTGAGGCAGATGGCTCGTCTGAGGAACGTTGGAAAATAAAAATAATAAAACTTGTAAAATAGTAAGAACCATGTGTAGAGATAAAGAATAAAATACAAGTAAGACATATGAAGAGTAATAGAAAAAATAAATAAATACATTTAAAAAAAATGATAATAATAATTAAAAAATATATATATATAAAAAAAAAGAATAAAAATAAATATATATATATTTATCTATATATATGTGTATATATATATATATATATATGTGTATATATATATATATATATATATATATATATATATATATATATATGTGTATATATATATATATATATATATATATATATATATATATATATATATATATATATATATATATATATATATATATTAGGGCTGCAACAACTAATCGATTAAATCGATTAAAATCGATTTTAAAAATAGTTGGCGATTAATTTAGTCATCGATTCGTTGGATCTATGCTATGCGCATGCGCAGAGGCAATTATTATTTTATTTTTTTTATTTAATAAACCTTTATTTATAAACTGCAACATGTACAAACAGCTGAGAAACAATAATCAAAATAAGTATGGTGCCAGTATGCTGGTTTTTTTCAATAAAATACTGGAAAGGATAGAAATGTAGTGTGTCTCTTTTATCCGAATATTAATCGAAGTAATAATCGACAGATTAATCGATTATCAAATGAATCGTTAGTTGCAGCCCTAATATATATATATATATATATATATATATATATATATATATATATGTCTTAATTAGACTATCCAAAAAAATAGTGCTCAATACCGTGGTAGAGCGCAATATATGTATGTGTGGGAAAAAAATCACAAGACTACTTCATCTCTACAGGCCTGTTTCATGAGGGGTTCCCTCAATCGTCAGGATATTTTTCTCCTGATGATTAAGGGAACCCCTCATGAAACAGGCTTGTAGAGATGAAGTAGTCTTGTGATTTTTTCCCACACACACATATATATATATATATATATATATATATATATATATATATATATATATACAGTAAATAAATAAATACAACTAAATAAAATATTGCATAACTAATAGGATAAAAAGTAAAAAGTAAAATTTAAATAATTAACATCAGGTAAAAGCCAAATCTAAAAGGTGGGTCTTAAGCCTGCTCTTAAAAACATGAACGTTTTCTGCACGCTCTCTTTTAATGGTAATATTATATTTAATGTTAACATTTATGACGTCTTTTTTTTTTGTTTAACTTACATATTTAAATGTCAGAAAAAAAAATCTGCACCATTTACAAAAGCCCAGGGGACCTCTTTGATGTCCCTGTCACCAAAACTGGCCCTGCGTTTACAGATCGATACCAACGTTTGTACTATCGCCCCTACCCGAGTTGTAAGACCGCAAGTACTATGGCAACCAGTATCAACATGACCTGAAAAAAAGCATGAAAGAACACAAATAGCTCAAAGATCATGCTTGAAAACCCCAGCCATCCACCTTCAAATGGTGCAAAACAGACAAGAGTAAAATGATTTGGACCAGACAGACTTGATGAGAACCTCATGTGGATCCAGCTGCTGGCAGGGCCCCGAGCCGCGGAAAGTTCAGTGAAAGTTTGCAGTAAAAGTGGGGCACCCACTTTGAGGAGTACAAGGCGCCTATTGAGTCCGTCATCATTTTTCCCGGTCTTGTTTGGCTGTGCAACCGGGAATTATTGCATCGAGAGACACTGATCTGTACTTTATGATTGTTCCCCCGCCCCATCCACGACTAAGTGATGACACTGAGGCCTCATGCTGACCCACACGTGCAAATATCACAGGAAGACATTAACCTCTGAACATGCATGACACAACCCGCCATTAGGCTCTCCAGCTGAAACGACTATTGATTTTCCAAAGGATGGAAAATTAATCTTTTATCAACCATTCTGCTAGTCAATGGATCATTTTTAAGCATATTGCCAACACACACCCAATAGCTGGGTTTTGTCTTGAATCGTGACAGAATTCTCATATTATAACCAGAAAGTTAGGCAATACATTCTAGAGGAGGATCTCATGTAATGATTGCTTTCTGGGTTAATCTTTGCCCCTGTGAAATGTTCATTACACTTCCACGTGGATATTGGGCACATGCACATGCAACCAGGACGCCAATGAAGCTGCAGAATGTTTGGTGGACTTGCTAGAAAATGTAACTACTCAACATCGCCCCAAACAACTCACTGAGAAACCGAACCTCCTGTAAAAAACTGCTGCAACAAATTAAACCCAACCGGGTCATTGGTAGGAGGAAAAGATCACTTGGCGTTGAAGGCTGCCTCATCTCCTTCTGAGAACCACTGTCCTCTGCAGTGGACATTTGTTTTTGGTCTATTTCTGTGGCAAATCTCAGCAACAAAACAGTCGTGTTACGCAAAAAAAACATAATGGAGGGCTTGCCTAAAGCCGCCACCAAAAGAAAATAAAGAGCTTGTGCAGCTGAACTTGTGTAGGATGTGATAGAAACTGCCTCTAACCAGGACCAGACTGCCCCTCATTGTACCATTCAACCCTCATTAGGGACTTCGAGCTGCCATCAGATCTTATTATCTTGTGTGTGTGTGTGTGTGTTCTTGTATTTCTACCCTTCTTGAGACATCAACAAGGAAAAGTACCTTCCATATGAGGACCGGTGAACAAGTTAGGACCGAAATCATGGTCCCAATACGGAAAAGCATTACATCTAATAGAGAATGTCTGGATTTTGGTGAAATCTATCAAAATTAGGGTGGTCCCAAAAAGGAGGGATTTTTCAAATTGGCTGTGTGTCGGTTTTAAAAGTGCTCCCCCTTTGGTCAACATATGAAATAACAAGTGTGTGTCAGAAATTAAAATGCAACCCCTTTGGCCAAAATTAATTTAAAAAAATATACCCCAAAAAGGGACAAGCGGTAGAAAATGGATGGATATATATATATATATATATATATATATATATATATATATATATATATATATATATATATATATATATATATATATATATATATATATATATATATATATATATATATATATATATATATATATATATATATAGACATACTGTAATAACTTGAAGTAAATAATGAAGGTTAAAAACCAATTACAAACAAAACAATAAAAATAATGAACAAAAAGCTTACATTTTTTATATTTGCATAGTTTGTATATATTATTAATGTTGTAAATACAAATCTTTATATGTATAGAAAGGCTTGTCCTAAAGAGGTATGCATTTTTCGGAGGTCTCAAGAAGGTAAGAAATACAAGAAAATGTGTGTCTGTGTGTGTGTTCTTGTATTTCTATCCTTCTTGAGACATCAAACAAGGAAAAGTACTGTATTTTTCGGACTATAAGTCGCAGTTTTTTTCATAGTTTGGCCGGGGGTGCGACTTATACTCAGGAGCGACTTATGTGTGAAATTATTAACACATTACCGTAAAATATCAAATAATATTATTTAGCTCATTCACGTAAGAGACTACACGTATAAGATTTCACCGGATTTAGTGATTAGGAGTGACAGATTGTTTGGTAAACGTATAGCATGTTCTACATGTTATAGTTATTTGAATGACTCTTACCATAATATGTTACGTTAACATACCAGGCACATTCTCAGTTGGTTATTTATGCATCATATAACGTACACTTATTCAGCCTGTTCACTATTCTTTATTTATTTTAAATTGCTTTTCAAATGTCTATTCTTGGTGTTGGGTTTTATCAAATAAATTTCCCCAAAAATTGTAACTTATACTCCAGTGCGACTTATATATGTTTTTTTCCTTCTTTATTATGCATTTTCGGCCGGTGTGACTTATACTCCGGAGCGACTTATACTCCGAAAAAAATGGTACCTTCCATTATAGGACCGAAATCATGGTCCCAGTACGGAAAACCATTGCATCTAATAGAGAATGTCTCATTTGCACACTTAGTGGTGAAATCTATCAAAACTAGGGTGGTCCCAAAAAGGAGGGATTTTTCAAATTGACTGTGTGTCGGTTTTAAAAGTGCTCCCCCTCTGGTCAACATATGAAATAACAAGTGTGTGTAAGAAATTGAAATGTGTCCCCTTAAGCCAAAATTAATTTAAAAAAAAAAAAGAAAAAGTATATAGAGACATACTGTAATAACGAAGTAAATAATGAAGGTTAAAAAACAATTACAAACAAAACAATAAAAATAATTAACAAAAAGCTTACATTTTTTATATTTCCATAGTTTGTATATATTATTAATGTTGTAAATACAAATCTTTATAGATCTAGAAAGGGTGGTCCTAAAGAGGTAGGCATTTTTCGGAGGTCTCAAGAAGGGAAGAAATACAAGAATGAGTGTGTGTGCGTGTGTGTGTGTGTGTGTGTGTGTGTGTGTGTGTGTGTGTGTGTGTGTGTGTGTGAGAGAGAGAGAGAGAGAGGGGGGTTGTTGGATTGAAGAGGCCTAAATGAGATCGGGTGGTGGGGGATTCCTGCTAATGTACAGGGCTGCTGGAGACAAGGGGGAGTTTTAATTACAGGATGCACGCATTTTGTGAAGTGCCGCACCATAAATCTTGGAAATGACCCCCTTACACCCATCCCCCACTTCCCAACTATTCTTTATTTGCTCTACATCCCTCCCTCTCTGTGCTAATCACGCCGAACAAATATTTCCCAAGTGGCTGCTGGTTTCGCCGTCACACGGGGAGACCCACTTGGCTCGAGTGCAAGCAATAAATTGAGCTATTTGAAATACGTAAAAAATGATGCATGCTTTTTGTGTGATTAGAAGAGGAGAGCCTTTTATACGGCAATGGGTCACAGCATTAGGTACACCTGCACAATGCAATGTGATCCAGGAAAAGAGCTCATGATTCGACTGGATGTTTAACAGGAATATAACAACCACAACAGTTGTTTTTAAATCATTTCATGTTTGCTCTAGTTATATTTTGCTGTTGTTGATGGCTTCTATTGGGCTGCTTTTGTGTGTACGTGCAACGGTGATGTGATAATGGGTACGAAATTCGGTACAGCTATGTCGGTACTACAAGGTACCGATTCAAATCGAACAGTGTCACATTACGATACCTTTGTTTCATGGGACGTCGCGTCCGGTTTCAGACTTGGCACCGGCTAAAGCACTTGGCTGGGAAACAAGCAGTCAGGCACTCGGAGTGGACTCAGTCAGACCGTAATGTTACACTTCTCCATGCCAAGAAAGAAAGAAGACGTGTGAAGTGAATTATATTATAAAGTGCTTTTCTCTTGAGACTTATAGTGCTTTTTAAGCTACATTTACACCAGAGTGGCGGAACTGGGAGCAGGTGGGTAAGGTGTCTTGCCCAACGACACAACAGCAGTGACTTGGATGACGGAAGCGGGGATTGAACCTGGAACCCTCAAGTCGCTGGCACGGCCGCTCCACCAACCCAGCCACGCTGCCCCTAAAATAAATCAGGGGCGTACCTATCGGCTTACCTTAAGGCTCCACTTTTCAAAATGTGCTAGCTCGATGCTAAATCATAATGGATTTTCCAAAGACATGCTCAAGATTAGCATTAGCAATTTTACATGGCGATTTCAACACTTTCAAATTTGGTAATCAAAACTACAACTATGATGCATGTTATAATCTGAAATGTGGTGTGTAATAAGTACAATACTTGCAGTTTAAACACTCAACAAAAGACAAGACTGGCACATTCAACTTATTGGCAAAGACTACTTCCTGTCTACAGCAACACACCATAGCCTATACTACAGTTGTACGATATACCACTACTAATAAAATACCGCGGTGCTAATGAATTAGAAACGACACTGTGCTGCTTTTGAAAAATACCAGTACTTTTTTTTTTCATCGACAGTATGTTTCTTACAAGTATCATTCCCGCAAGATGAGGAATAGCTAAACATGGTTCAATACGCACTGTAGAGTACAATAGCTAACCGGCATCACCGCTAACAGCAAGCTAGCGCTCCCAAATGTAAACAAAAGGGTGGATCTACACAGATATCGATTGTAACAATATCAAGTACAAGAGCCGCATCTTGTCGATACTGCAATGTTTACATTGAGATATTTTATCGCCACAAACTATTGTTTCCTTTTTTTTTGTATTATGTTTATAAACTCAGGAAATACGCCCCTGGACACATGAGGACTTTAAATATGACTAATGTATGATCCTGTAACTACTTGGTATCGGATCGATAACCCAAATTTGTGGTATCATCCAAAACATATGTAAAGTATCCATAACAACAGAAGAGTAAGTGGTTATTACATGTTAACAGAAGTGTAAATAGAACATGTTAAAACAGGAAGTAAGAAGATATTAACAGTAAATGAACAAGTAGATTAATAATCCATTTTATACCACTTGTCCCTCATAATTTTAGAAAAGTGATAGAATGAGAAATGACACAACATAATATTGCAGCCAAATTGAGAGCCTTTGTTTGCTTACTTACCACTAAAATTTAAGTTCTCTAGTATGTTCACAATCTTATTTAATGCCAAAATTGTTCTTTGATTGCAAAAAGAAACATGCTAAATGTATCATGAGATTTTTTTTGTTAAAATAAAGCCAATAATGAAATTTTTTGGGGTCCCCTTTAATTAGTAAATTATCTAAATACATTTTGGAACCGGTACCAAAATATTGGCATGGGGACAACACTAGCCTATACACAACTGCCAGATAACATCTTGAAATTACAACTGCATGAAAAGTCTATATCACTAATATATATATATATATATATATATATATATATATATATATATATATATATATATATATATATATATATATATATATATATATATATATATATATACATATATATATATATATATATATATATATATATATATATATACACACACACACATATATATACATATACATATATACACACACACACATATATATTTATATATATACTGTGTATATATATATACCGTGTATATATATATATATATACACACACACACTAAAGTCTATAGCTATATAATACAGTACAGTACTTGCAAATGGAACACAGAAGCGTAAGAAAACAATATAACACAGATCAGTGTTAAATGTTACATAAAAAAAATATATATATTTTTAAAACAATTAACATTTCTAAACACATTTGAACACACACAAAAGTACCGAAAAAACTGGTACGGTATTTTTGGTTGACATTTTTTTTTTTTAAATTATGAACAAGTGACATACGCTAGCCTTAACCATTATTATTCAGGGATGTGAGCACCCTTTAAAAAAAAGTTATAGTAAAAAAATATTATATCAGGTTTTAAGTCCATTTAACAGTGCCTGTGGTTACAGCCATGTAGTACACTTTCTCAAAGACATGCTTAACCAATTAAAAAGTCCCCATAATCAACATGGGTAAACACGTTTAATTGGTTCTGTGACGCAGCTAGTATCTCGACAAAATTTAATGAAAAATTTAAAATAAATTTAATCGTGGTTGGCCCCCCAAAAAAGCCCAATTTTAACCTTTTGTTTAAAAAACAAACAAAACACACGATCAGCAGCTTCCATATATTTTCATGAAAAAATGTCCACAGTTTAGATATAATTTTAACATTCTTTTGTTGGGGATCACACGAGCCTCTCTCAGGACTAGAGTCTGTCACTCAGACTTGTTTGGTGCGGTCCAGTCCAAGACTGTGTTCACACTTGATCAAATTAACCGTACTGGTACAGCAAATTGACTTATGGATTCATTTCAACTGGACTGAAAATGACAAGTGTAAAAGCACCCTTAAATGTTGCCGTTGATAAGCAGAACAGGCTGTGTCGTTCTTGCCCTGAATTACGCCGATATGATAGTCCCAAAGGAACATCTGGTTGACTGGAGATAGCTAATCAAGATCAAGATTAACAATGCCGCACAACAACATATTCCTCTTATTGATTATCACCAATAAGTTATTGTATACTCCATACCTAGAAATTATAGACACAATTTTTACTCTAGCATTATCTTATTTAAACTCAAAGGCCTACTGAAACCCACTACTACCGACCACGCAGTCTGATAGTTTATATATCAATGATGAAATCTTAACATTGCAACACATGCCAATACGGCCGGGTTAACTTATAAAGTGACATTTAAAACTTCCCGGGAAATATCCGGCTGAAACGTCGCGGTATGATGACGTATGCGCGTGACGAAGTCAGAGTAACGGAAGTTATGGTACCCGTAGAATCCTATACAAAAAGCTCTGTTTTCATTTCATAATTCCACAGTATTCTGGACATCTTTTGCAATTTGTTTAATGAACAATGAAGGCTGCAAAGAAGACAGTTGTAGGTGGGATCGGTGTATTAACAGCGGACTACAGCAACACAACCAGGAGGACTTTGTTGGAGCGCTAGCCGCGCTAGCCGCGCTAGCCGCCGACCTCACCTTGACTTCCTACGTCTCCGGGCCGCCAAACGCATCGGGTGAAGTCCTTGGTCCTTCTGCCGATCGCTGGAACGCAGGTGAGCACGGGTGTTGATGAGTAGATGAGGGCTGGCTGGCGTAGGTGGAGAGCTAATGTTTTTAGCATAGCTCTGTGAGGTCCCGTTGCTAAGTTGCTAAGTTAGCTTCAATGGCGTCATTAGCACAGCATTGTTAACCTTCGCCAGCCTGGAAAGCATTAACCGTGTATTTACATGTCCACGGTTTAATAGTATTGTTGATTTTCTATCTATCCTTCCAGTCAGGGGTTTATTTTTTTGTTTCTATATGCAGTTAAAGCACGATGCTATCACGTTAGCTCGTAGCTAAAGCATTTCGCCGATGTATTGTCATGGAGATAAAAGGCACTGAATGTCCATTTCGCGTTCTCGACTCTCATTTTCAAGAGGATATAGTATCCGAGGTGGTTTAAAATACAAATCCGTGATCCACAATAAAAAAAGGAGAGTGTGGAATCCAATGAGCCAGCTTGTACCTAAGTTACGGTCAGAGCGAAAAAAGATACGTCCATCACTGCCTCTCAAGGCGTTCACTCCTCATCTCCTAATCTTTCATGCTCGCTCAAATTAATGGGGTAATCATCACTTTCTCGGTCCGAATCTCTCTCGCTCCATTGTAAACAATGGGGAATTGTGAGGAATACTAGCTCATGTGATGTCACGCTACTTCCGGTACAGGCAAAGCTTTTTTTTATCAGCGAGCAAAAGTTGCGAACTTTATCGTCGATTTTCTCTACTAAATCCTTTCAGCAAAAATATGGCAATATCGCAAAATGATCAAGTATGACACATAGAATGGATCTGCTATTCCCGTTTAAATAAATAAAAATAATTTCAGTAGGCCTTTAACGTCTTTGAATTACTTATCTTAATTTAATGTTGCACGACTCGGACCTTAATCTAATTTAAGATAAATTGTTAACAATTAATTACTATTTGACTATTATAGTTCATAACATTTTTGTTTTTATTAATTTATAATATTAATTCTTAACACTGCACAAGCTATATCAGCTACTGTCATTTAAGTTATTTTAGAGATGAGTACATTTCACATTTGGACTCATGCGATACTGGTACTCAACAGTACCAATTTTCTGTACTTTCGTGTGTGTCCATGTGGTAATAAATGTTATTTTTTTAATAAGAAAACATGTATTTTAAATTGAACATTAAACACTAAGTTGACAATGCTAACTGTGCTGTCCAGTTATATCTTGTTTTCTTACATTTCTGAGTCTCATTTGCAAGTATTATACAGTAGACTTTGCATGCAGTTATAAAATACAAGACATTAGATGGCAGTAATGTATTGGCTACACTACTCAGAGGGCATTACATTTATTAGGATGTTGCCGCACCCTCTGTAAACAAACAAACTGAGGAGACGGTTTCTTTTTTGAATTGATGTACTAACACATCACAGCAAGTGTCCATTTCTTTAAGTTTGGCCTTGATGTGTTGCCGTAGTCAGGAAACAGTTTTTGCCATTAATCTGATTGGTTCAGTCTTGTCTTTTGTTGAGCCCTACAAAGTGTTTGTACTGTAAGTATTGCACCTATTACACAGCAGCTGTTTGATTGTAATGGCCATTTACTATGCTCACACTGCAGGGTCGGATATCCAATTCTGATTTTTTAGTCAAATCCTCTCTTTTTAGTAGCTGTTCACATTTTTTTTTTAAAAAAGCAATTTCTAATGTAAATGCAATCTGGCCCACATGCGGATTTGAATTTTGTGTTTGCGGAAGTAAACATGGCTTCCACTCTAGTCGGTATCAGTACTGGCGCATTTGTGGCAATTTCAAGGATTTTCTGCAATTGAGTCAACATTTTGTGAACCAAATTATTGCGTGTAGAAGATTAAGAAGGAAAATAACAAGTATAACGGGTCTGGCAGTTTTACGGGATAATTTGATTTAATGTCTGCTTAAAGAGCGTGTGAGGGGGCGAGTAGTCGGAGACAAGAGTGGTGGAAGTTTCACGTGAGTTCCTAAAACATTTTATTTTCAACTGTTTTCTGCTTCGTTGTCCACTATTTATTTTTAACCAACTATTTTGGCGAATAATAATGACGCTTGTCGCTTTTTGACGACGTTCTGGTCGGATGAATGCGACCAGAGCGTGGGAGCGTTCACATTGAGGACGCACCGCATATATATCCACATACCAAAGAGGCCTGGGTCGGATATGAACCATTTGGTATTGCACGGTTTATACTGACTTGAAAAGATCCGATACAGGATCTGGGCAAAAATATCAGAATTGAACTGCAGTGTGAACAAGGCCTTAGCTGTAGTTTTCATTACCAAATTTGGAGGTGTAGAAATCACCATGTAAATTAGCTTAGGCTAATTTATAGCATCTATATAGAATTTCCAATTTAAATTAGTATTGAGCTGGCCTATTTTGAAAAGTGGAGCCTTACTTTTGAGCGCTTTCTATCAAACATGCTTGCTTTGTTGGCATGGAAAATTGTAAAATTACCTAGAGGCAGTCCGTCTGAGATCGCTCTGAGTGCTCGACTGCTTGTTTGCCGGCCAAGTGCTTGAGCCGTGCAGAGTCTGAAACTGAACATGACGTCACGTGCAACAACGATATCAAAATATGGCACCGCTTGATTTCAGGGGAATGTCTTGACAGAATTTAGTCAGTACCTATTAAGTACCGAATTTACACAGAAAGTGAACAACATTGAAATGACAAAATGTAAGCAGATAAAAGTTATGGTGTGAAGTAATTGATAGGGGGAAGGGTTATAGCAGGGGTGTCCCAACCTTTTAACTGGGGGGTCGCATTGGGCTTAAAAATTTAGTCCGGGGGCCGAAAGCCTGCATGCAAACTAACACACACACACACACACACACACACACATATATGTATATATGAGTACATATTACTATAATAATATAATGGATACATCATTAATAATTATTATAATTGGATATAAAGAGTAAGTGAAAGTTACTTCCATGACGACGTCCTTAAGGTTTTTTTAATCAATCAGAAATATCAAGCAGTTAAAATGAACCAAACATGGATAAGTGTGGAGAGAGTGTTTTGCATTTTACCCATCATCCCTTGTAATTAGAGATGTCCGATAATATCAGACTGCCGATATTATCGGCCGACAAATGCTTTAAAATGTAATATAGGAAATTATCGTTATCGGTTTCAAAAAGTAAAATTTATGACTTTTTAAAACGCAGCTGTACGGAGTGGTACACGGACGTAGGGAGAAGTACAGAGCAGTTGCGTCTCCCAGTCATACTCGCCAACCCTCCCGATTTTCCCGGGAGACTCCCGAATTTCAGTGCCCCTCCCGAAAATCTCCCGGGGCAACCAATCTCCCGAATTTCTCCCGATTTACACAGAGACAACAATATTGGGGGCATGCCTAAAAAGGCACTGCCTTTGCGTGCCGGCCCAATCACATAATATCTACGGCTTTTCACACACACAAGTGAATGCAAGGCATACTTGGTCAACAGCCATACAGGTCACACTGAGGGTAGCCGTATAAACAACTTTAACACTGTTACAAATATGCGACACATTGTGAAACCACACCAAACAAGAATGACAAACACATTCCGGGAGAACATCCGCACCGTAACACAACATAAACACAACAGAACAAATACCCAGAACCCCTTGCAGCACTAACTCTTCCGGGACGCTACAATATACACCCCCCCGCTACCCCCCCCCCCCAACCCAGCCCACCTCAACCTCCTCGTGCTCTCTCAGGGAGAGCATGTCCCAAATTCCAAGCTGCTGTTTTGAGGCATGTAAAAAAAATAATGCACTTTGTGACTTCAACAATAAATATGGCAGTGCCATGTTGGCATTTTTTTTCCATAACTTGAGTTGATTTATTTTGGAAAACCTTGTTACATTGTTTAATGCATCCAGCGGGGCATCACAACAAAATTAGGCATAATAATGTGTTAATTCCACGACTGTATATATCGGTATCGGTTGATATCGGAATCGGTAATTAAGAGTTGGACAATATCGGAATATCGGATATCGGCAAAAAAGTCATTATCTGACATCTGTACTTGTAATGGATGGGTGTAACTTTGATTTTTTGTGTGTGTTGATTGGACATTTTTCATAATATTCACAAAGTTCAATGAGCAGGTTGGTGGATTTTTTTCCCCTGCACCATGACTAGGGAAGGTTGTTTGGATTGGGTCAAATAAATATATGATGTGCTCATTGTCCCTGCAAGTACAATTAATGGTTGCGTATATGTCGTTGGCCAACAGATGGCGAGTAAAAAGCAGCTATTAGAGCACTGGCTATTTGTATACACCTCTCCAGACCATATTGCTTATTGAACTTGTGCCGTCTCACGGGCCAAATTGAAAACAATTAGTGCCTTAGTTTGGACACACCCGGGTTATAGGGTCAAAAAACTCTGGTTCTTCCTTCTCCTTTTTCGGCATGTTGAACTGTGCACATGTAACCACGTGATGTTCCATATTGTGCATGTCTGAAACAAACAAAATAGCAACTTTTCTAAATACTAAACTCACATGTAAACAAACCTATTGCCTGCCTCTTTTTTTATACTCCTTTTAGCGTCCTCTTTTTTCCGTTTCTTTTATTTTCCATTTGTTCCCTCACCGCTGATGCAATCGTTTTATGTCGCATTCTTACCGCTTCAGCGATTATAATGCCTCTAAATGCACATTTAAACTTGCCTCCCAGCACCTACACCCACCCACCATAAACACCCACACACATATTTTATCTGACATAGCTGGGTGTGGTTGGTGTAGGATTATATAGGTTCCCATGTCTGTAATGTGTGAGCAGAGGCAGGGGCCCCACCCGGATTAAAGCTCCGCAATTCAGATAAACAAGAAACGAGCTAAACAACTATAAACTGGGCCAACTGGTATTCTACGGTTCATGAACCTTTAAGAACTGTAATGGAACATAAACATTTTAATGAGAAGGAAGCTGTTAGAAATTCATTCATGTCATACTTATAAAATGTTTTCTAAGATTGAAAACAGTAAAGTTTATTGAATCCCTGAAGAAAAAAATGGTCTAAAAACAGGCGGATCAGTTCTTATACTGGCTAAGTATGTAGGAACAACTATTTGTCTGCTAATAAATAATGAGAAGACCACCCAAAAACATGTTTGTTTATGCTGACAATGATCAATTCTTGCAACATGTTGGTGGAAGGTGAAACTTTTTGAGGTGGGTGTATATTTAAGTGCAGGGGGAAGTGTCTGCTGCACTGTTCTTGCAAATGGATGTTAGTTAACCAGCGGCACACAAGTGTCACATAGCACATAATAGAGGGGCTTTGCAACTGAAAACCAAAACTGAAATGAAAGCGGCGTATCATCTACACCAGGAGTGTCCATTAAGCTATTTTCCACAGAGGGCTGCATTGTTAAAAAAAAAAAATCAAAAAGATGCAGAGGATATTTTTATATTTTTCATTTAAACCCCAACCTATGTACAATAGATATGCTAAGGTGTTATCTTCCCTCCGGAGAATCAGCGTCATCTGCAGTAGGCATTTGAGTTTTGCATAATAGGGTTATTTTTCCCTTAAATTTGTAACTCTTACAAAAAGAAGAAACCAAAAACAAATGTCCACCGCAGAGGATATATTTGAAGAAAGAACAGCCTGCATGCCAACTGTGTGTTGAAGGTGACAAAGCATGTTATTATTAGTTTTGACTCGGGCTGTGAAAAAATGACAAGTTAACTCATGTGGTTAATCACAAACAAATATCACATTAATCATGTACAGTATATATGCTGAATAATAACACAGTTTGTTTTGACAGCGCATGCTTCTATGCCTTAACCGTAGATGGTTACCTGAAAGGCGGTACGGGTTGTTACACGGTCAGCGATCAAGCCAATGCATACCTAAGTGCAGAGATGAGTGACGAGACTCCAACTGATGAACTTGCTGGCAAATTTCACTTCAAAATACACCTAGACTGGATTTTAGAGAAATATCTTACCAATTTTTGAGCAAACAAATGAAATGCATTTAAGTAAAATGTATTAAAAAACGTTTCTGGATGACATTGTGACAATTGTGTCTAAAATATTTGGGTCATTTTTAAGTTAATTTTAATTATTCAAGGGAGTAAAAACCTGTGATTAATCATGATTAACCTTAATTCAAAAGTGTGATTAATCTGATTAAAATACATCATTTGACAGCAGTAGTTTTAACATTTCAAATGTATCTTTACATTACACCTTTTTGTTCTTTCTTCAACTTTAATGTATTTTTAGAACTTTCTGGACACCCCTGGTCTACATGCTCAGGTCCAATCCGAGCCTTGTGAAATTTTGTAAAAACATATCCCTGGGAAATATTGATGAGACAGAGGTTGAACATTTTAACCATAATTCCAAAAGGTAGGTGACCAAAAGTACACATTAACTGTAAATGGGCATGGTGACGGACGAGAGGCTACGTCCACATGAACATGGATGTTTTTAAAATGCCCATTTTCCCCGCTTCACTCCACACCGGTGGAATATTAAAAACATCAATGTCCACATAAAACATTCACTAGCTGTCATGCGTATTTCAAAGGCCTGACTTGGTCATGCAGTATAATGCCTCTGATCATCAACATACAGTAGTGACATTACAGTAGAATAACATGTACATTAGCTTTGAAATCAACACACTTACACAGAGCCCAGGAACAATCATTAAAACCTCTTAAGGCCCAAGCTGTTTGTTTACATGCTTTTTTTATTTCTCTTTGCTATTTGGGCTTATTGGACCCTAATTAGAATAAAAACTAAGAATCATCTTTTGATATGATGTACTTAGTCCATAAGTAACAAACGTGTACTTCATGTTTAGTAACATGGTAATTCTTATGTTTACACTTTTTTTTCCAAATTCCATTGTATGTTATACTCTTCTGACACCACCAGATGGCAGTATAAGTGTCCACATAAGCGGCCATAAGACCCCAATTCAGTAGCGTACACAATTTTGGAAATAAGAGCTAAAACGTGCTGTCCACGCATGTGGCCACTAAGGCCTTTAGAGGTAAAAGGTTGTTTTTTTTTTTTAATCGCATATGCGCTTTCTGCTGCACAAAATTAAACCAACACCCGCGAGTCAATAACTTCATGTTCTGTTGGTAAAATAAGGCTGATTAATATAGGATAGTGTCTGAAATTTCTTATGACAAACCTAAATGCTCCGTTTTACCTGGCATCCACACACAAATGCTGAAGCCAGAGTTTTTGAAATCTCAACATAGGCCAGAAAGCTCTTTGCCTGCGGATGAGAGGACAAAACACATGGACAAAAAAATCTATATTTGTGTGGACTCTGACTTGAATAGGTTCCAACCTACTACTGTCTTCTACCGTATTGTTTACACCCCCCCCCACCCATATATTAGCCGCACCGGACCATTAGCCACAGATATATACCGGTACTCTCTAGGTATTCAATCGATCGCAACCGGACTGTATGGTTTGTCTTAGAAGACGTTTCGCCTCTCATCCGAGTAGGCTTCATCAGTTCATGCTCAAAGACTTTGATTGGTCCAATCGAGTCTAGCGGCTGATGCTAATACCTCAGTAGGCTTCATCAGTTCATGCTCATAGACTTAGCTTGGTCAGACCTATAGTCTTAGACTTAGGTTGGTCAGATCCCGTTGCCAAAACCCCAAATATTTATACTCCATCCTTGTGCCTGGGCAAGGATGGTTTCGCCCTATTGTATTGAGAAAAAACAAAACAAAAAACAAAAACAGTCCAGTTGCGATCGATTGAATGCCCTGAGATTACAATGACCTGGATGAATGAGAACAATCATAGATATATACCAGTACGTTGTGAAATTACATTATTACATATAAAAAAATGTGTGAATGTTTGTTGACATACCTTAATTGTTTCCAAACGGTGCAGTAAAACGGACGATCAAACAGAAAAGTCGTTGATGTTGCCATTTATCTTTTATGAGATTAATAGGATTTTCTCCTTTTTTAAAAAGCAAGATGTTTACCAGGATTCTTCTTTCTGGTACTTTGTAAACACTTTGAGTGTGTACAGTTTCTTAAAGTCTATCATTTTAGTACATTGTTAGATTTCTTTGCTTATTACATTTCATAATTTAGCCATTGGCGAATAAAAATCCATAGATTAGCCACACTTTTTTATAAGCCGCCGCAAAAAAATTGCATTTTATAGTCCGGAAAACACGATAACATTTGGAGTTTTTTTTTACCCCAAACTTAAATTCATATGCTCTAATCAGTGTTGATACAGGTTGCTCATTAAGACAATAACAATAAAAAAGGGACTAATTCAGGTTACTTTGCATACAGTTGGCTTTCAGCCCCCGGCCAAAAGTTTTTTAGCCCAATGCGGGTCCCCCAGTCAAAAAGTTTGGACACCCCCGGTCTAAGAGGGGCATCAGCATTTGCATTTCAAAATATTGGAACTCTCTGGAAATTTGGTAATCGCACCGCAACATCATGCAAGCTAATCCGAGCATCACAGGGCAGTTTAGGAACACTAGCTATTACTACAAACTTACTCTCTACTTAACACAATTCTTTAATTTTGAATAATAAATACTGATGTTGGATGTGTATATATTGTATCTGCTAATGTATTTCTGTTGTAGTTGTAAAAAACTACAACAGTAATAATTAAATCGGCCAATACCGATAAAAGAAGGCCAATATTGATATAGAGCAAAATGCAACTATCGGTGACAATAATAATCGGTTAATCCCTAATTTGTGGCATGCAGTGACATAAATGCTGCTAAAAAGACAGGGGAGTCTGAATTGATCAGAAAGTGTGCGGGTGTACCTAATGTTGTGACCAGGTGAATCTATATAATGTCAAGGGAGTTTTTTCCCCGACTGTCTCTGCATAAAAAGCAGTGACAACTTCAAGATATATTTAAACAGTGTACATTTTTTAAATATAAATTATACTTTAGGAGTGGGTGGGTCATGGTTTCATTTTCAATCTGGGATTGCCTCCAGAATCGAACATCTTACAAATGGACTCAAAAAACAAGTTATAAGAGTGACTATGGAGCAAAATTTACACCAAAGCCTATCCCATACGTATTATGTAGACCAGGGGTTCTTAAAATTTTGACCTCGGGGCCCAACTTTGCCCCTACACAGGGACATGGGGCCCACTTAAATATCAACACTGAATTAGTAATCCTACTCTGTATTTTAATCGTATTGAATAATTATATTTAACATACTTACAGTCTACAACCTTGTCAAACGATATGAAACCATGTGTTAATCACAACACATAACCCTTAGACTTAGGTCAGGCTGATTAGAAAAATAAGCACTAACCAAATATACTGCATTAGAATGGACTCTTAAAAACTGACACAAATACATGCCCATACAATTATGTTGTGAAAATCAAATCAAACAAATTTGTTTAATAATGAGTATGTTTCTTAACTAAATTGTCAATTTGAGATAATTGTGATTAAGGGCTATATAAATAAACTTTGATTGAATGATTGATTGAATACACTTTAATTACAAATAAAAATACAGCTTTACCACTTTAGTCATATTTTTTGCACTAAAGAAACTTCTATGACTTTAGTTCCAGACTTCTTCTGTTTGGTTGATATTGTCTTTACTGCCACAAGTGGTGGAAAAGTGTATTACAACTGAGTACTGCTGCCGTCCATACATACATTTGGCGGCCGTCTAAGGGGCACTCACGACCCAACAATGAGAAATAGTGACGTAAACCACACGGAAGTGTTTTAAAGGCCTACTGAAATGAATTTTTTTTATTTAAACGGGGATAGCAGATCCATTCTATGTGTCATACTTGATCATTTCGCGATATTGCCATATTTTTGCTGAAAGGATTTAGTATAGAACAACGACGATAAAGTTCGCAACTTTTGGTCGCTGATAAAAAAAAGCCTTGCATATACCGGAAGTAGCGTGACGTCACAGGAGGTAGGATTCCTCACAATTCCCCGTTGTTTACAATGGAGCGAGAGAGATTCGGACCGAGAAAGCGACGATTACCCCATTAATTTAAACGAGGATGAAAGATTCGTGGATGAGGAACGTTAGAGTGAAGAACTAGAGAGGCAGTGCAGGGTGTATCTTTTTTCGCTCTGACCGTAACTTAGGTACAAGGTCTCATTGGATTCCACACACTCCTTATTCTATTGTGGATCACGGATTTGTATTTTAAACCACCTCGGATACTATATCCTCTTGAAAATGAGAGTCGAGAACGCGAAATGGACATTCACAGTGACTTTTATCTCCACGACAATACATCAGCGAAGCTCTTTAGCTACTGAACTAACGTGATAGCATCAGGCTCTAATACAGATAGAAACAAAATAAATAAATCTCTGACTGGAAGGATAGACAGAAGATCAACAATACTATTAAACCATGGACATGTAACTACACGGTTAATAATTTCCAGCTTGGCGAAGCTTAACAATGCTGTGTTGCTAACGACGCCATCGAAGCTAACTTATCAACCGGACCTCACAGAGCTATGCTAAAAACATTAGCTACTTTTAAAAACATTAGCCCTCATCTGCTCATCAACACCCGTGCTCACCTGCGTTCCAGCGATTGACGGTGCGACGAATGACTTCACCCGATCACAGATGCGGTCGGCGAGACGGAGGAAGTTAAGGTGAGTTCGGCGGCTGACGCGTCTGCTATCCATCTCTGTCTTCCTGGTTGTGTTGCTGTAGTCCGCAGCTAATACACCGATCCCACCTACAACTTTCTTTTTTGCAGTCTCCATTGTTCATTAAACAAATTGCAAAAGATTCACCAACACAGATGTCCAGAATACTGTGGAATTTTTCGATGAAAACAGAGCAGTTTGTATGGTGACACATTGGGTCCGAATACTTCCGTTGCCGTCGTGACGTCACGCGCATACGTCATCATACAGAGACGTTTTCAAGCGGAAGTTTCCCGGGAAATTTAAAACTGCACTTTATAAGTTAACCCGGCCGTATTGGCATGTGTTGCAATGTTAAGATTTCATCATTGATATATAAACTATCAGACTGCGTGGTCGGTAGTAGTGGGTTTCAGTAGGCCTTTAAATGTATATTAAAATCATCATAGGTCTATTGAGAAACTTAACAACCCACAAAACACACATCCAGAAACTAGACCGGGATCCAATTTAACATTTGTGCAGGCTGTGGACCGGAGACACAATAAGAACACACACATTCTGAAGGAGAAGTCAAATGTGATGACGCGGCGTGGTGGAAAAAGTCATATTTTAAGACACAGTATATTCAACTTTTGTCATCCACAATTGTGAACATTTCTATGTTTTTTACACAATAACTAATTTTACAAGGGGCTGTTGTTTTTTTTATTTCCATAGTCGGATATGAGTAAATGCTGACTAAAGTCATTTTGAAAACATCATTCAATGCCTTCTGGACATTTAGTCACCGAATGTTCTTGCAATGACTCAATCTCGTTTGTAGCATGGCAGCTGTTGTAAAGCACACAGGATGTGATTTATATGTCTTTTAATCAAGGCCTATAATGTACTCTGCATGTTGCGCAACAGAAACCAGATTATTCCTGCCATGATATCACTTAAAAAAAGTTGTTGCAAAACCTGTTTCTCAGTTTAATAAAGTACAGTATGTTCTTTTTTTTTTATCTCAAAGGAGAGGGGAAGAAGTGCGTTTGCCGAGATAATAAAAAAACGCGCTCAATAGGAATGAAAAAAAGAAGCTCAAAAAGTAAACTTAGTAAATGTACTAAATAAGTGACTCATAAAAGGTGGGGGGAAGGGAGACTGCAGATAAAAAGGGGAGAGGGTTGGGGAGTTGATACAGCCCTTGAACACATGATCAGCCATTTTCAAACGGAGGTCACAGCCTCTTTATGGGAGGAAATTAATCTACCAAAACAAATGAACAAAATATTCATGGAGCACACATTCTTTGGCCATGGCACATTTATGAGGGGCAGTAAAACATTGCTAGGCATGCATGTTCAGTGTGAACACGGTGTTCCTCTGAGCAGAGCTTATAAAAGTATTTGTTGGTTTGTTTAGCCTCAGTACAAAAAGGAATGTTTTGTTTGTTGTTGTGCATGTAGGCAATTGGGTTATATGGAATCCACTCATTCAATTGTTTTGTTTACACGTGAATGTGAGAGTGTAAATGGAAAATGACCCTTTAGTGACCTCTTAGAGCTGCACAGACTGCATGTGGTGTTTGCAAGGGAACTGCTATACGGCTTTGATTAGTGATCTGGATGTAATTTAACAAAAGGTCCAATGAGGAGTTTTACCACTTGTTATAGTAAGGCCCTGAGAGGTGTGGTGGATATTTCACATTATTTAAAAAGGACCCATGATGTTTTTAATCGACATTTAAAACACTTCCTTGTGGTCTAGATCAGTGTTTTTAAACCTTTTCTGAGCCAAGGCACATTTTTTTCATTGAAAAAATCCTGAGGCACACCACCAGCAGAAAACATTAAAAAAGTGAAACTCAGCAGCCGATATTGACAGTAAAAAATTGTTCTCGCAATTGTTGGATATGAATTCAAACCATAACCAAGCATGCATCACTATAACTCTTGTCTCAAAGTAGGTGTACTGTTACGACCTGTCACATCACGCCGTGACTTATTTAGAGTTTTTTGCTGTTTTCCTGTGTGTAGTGTTTTAGTTCTTGTCTTGCGCTCCTATTTTGGTGTTGATTGTCATGTCATGTACGGATGTACTTTGTGGACGCCGTCTGCTCCACACGCTGTCGTCCAGCATTCTGTTTCTGTTTACTTTGCAGCCAGTTCAGTTTTAGCTTCGTTCCATTTTATTATTTTTTTATCAAATTAAAATTGTATTTTCATCCTTTTTTTTTTTTTTCAAACGTTTGTATTTAATTGTTGAGTGAACCAAACTATTATAAGTGGCAACATGGAAAAGTTATGGTGTGAATGATTATTCATTTTTAAAAATGTTGTATTGTTTCACGGACAATGAACATTATTCACAAGGAATCGATGGGTGCACCAGATCTCGCTAACAGCTCATTTCCATCTGTAGTCCTTATCAGTCTTATTTTATCTTATCAATCATCAGGAATACACATGGGGAAGGGGTAGGAATAAAAAAGTGCTGGTTCTTCCTACTCCTTTTAGGACATGGTGAATTGGGCAAATGTATGGGCAATGGAACTTGTCCATAAGTATGTCTGAAACAAATAAACCATACCATACCATAAATCAGAGGTTTTTAACCTTTTTGAACTCGGGGCCCAGCTATACAATTACAGAGGGGCCGGGGGCCCAGCTATACAACTACAAAGGGGCCGGGGGCCTGCTCAAATATTAACACTGAATTAATAATCTTACTTTTGATTTTCATCCTATTTAATAATTATAAGTAACCTGTTTACAGTTTACAATCTTGTCAAATTATACAAAAGCATGTATTAATCGTAAAGATTATTATTTAACGCATACACATTAGGCTTAGGTCATGCGGATTAGAAAAATGTACTGCGTAAATTGGGACTCAAATAACTGACTTAAATACATGTACACACAATTAAGAAGTTCTAGAATAACTTAATAATGAATGTTTCTTAAATAAACTGTCAATAAAATGAAAGTGCAAAAGAAAATACAGCTTCACTGCATTAGTAATCATTTTTCTGCTAAAAAAACTTATCTGACTTTCTTTCCAGAGGTCTTCTGTTTGTTTGATATTGTCATAACTAGAGATGTCCGATAATGGCTTTTTTGCCGGTATCCGATATTCCGATATTGTCCAACTCTTAATTACCGATTCCGATATCAACCGATACTGATATATACAGTCGTGGAATTAACACATTATTATGCCTAATTTTGTCGTGATGTCCCGCTGGATGCATTAAACAATGTAACAAGGTTTTCCAAAATAAATCAACTCAAGTTATGGAAAAAAAATGCCAACATGGCACTGCCATATTTATTATTGAAGTCACAAAGTGCATTATTTTTTTTAACATGGCTCAAAACAGCAGCTTGGAATTTGGGACATGCTCTCCCTGAGAGAGCATGAGGAGGTTGAGGTGGGTGGGCGGGGTTGAGGTGGGGGGATAGGTGGTAGCGGGGGGTGTATATTGTAGCGTCCCGGAAGAGTTAGTGCTGCAAGGGGTTCTTGGTATTTGTTCAGTTGTGTTTATGTTGTGTTACGGTGCGGATGTTCTCCCGAAATGTGTTTGTCATTCTTGTTTGGTGTGGGTTCACAGTGTGGCGCATATTTGTAACAGTGTTAAAGTTGTTTATACCGTCACCTTCAGTGGTGACCTGTATGGCTGTTGACCAGGTATGCCTTGCATTCACTTGTGTGTGTGAAAAGCCGTAGATATTATGTGATTGGGCCGGCACGCAAGTGCAGTGCCTTTAAGGCACGCCCCCAATATTGTTGTCTGGGTGGAAATCGGGAGAAATTTGGGAGAATGGTTGCCCCGGGAGATTTTCGGGAGGGGCACTGAAATTAGGGAGTCTCCGTGGAAAATTGGGAGGGTTGGCAAGTATGACTGGGAGACACAACTGCTCTGTACTTCTCCCTACGTCCGTGTAACACTCCGTACAGCGCCGTTTTAAAAAGTCATAAATTTAACTTTTTGAAGCCGATGCCGATCATTTCCGATATTATATTTTAAAGCATTTATCGGCCGATAATATCGGCAGTCCGATATTATCGGACATCTCTAGTCATAACTGCCACAAGTGGTGAAATAGTGTATTGCAACTGAGTACTGTTGTGGCCCTTATGGACCAAAGCTGAGAAACAACATTTTTGGCAGCCCTCTAGCAGCCCAACAATGGCTCAGAACTGCAATAGTTAACTATCATTGTACACAAAACATGTTGAATAGAGTAAAAAAAATTGATTAAAGTTAAAGTACCACTGATAGTCACACACACACACTAGGTGTGGTGAAATTACCCTCTGCATTTGACTCATCCCCTTGTTCCACCCCCTGGGAGGTGAGGGGAGCAGTGAGCAGCAGCGGTGGCCGCGCTTAAATACAAAATTAAATGAAACCGTAATAAATAAATAAAACACTCCAAATGCGTTGCAAAGGACTGAGAGACAGGGTAATGGGGAGAAGGAAGACTCAATACAGAGACCACAATGCTATGTTGATTTCTGAGCATTTTACAATGTCGTATTTCACTTTACTTTCACTTTTTTTGACGCACCGCCTTCAGAATTCTGCCTCACACCTGGGAGACAAGCGAGGGGGGAAACGTTGACCGAAAAGAACGAAGTGAGTGTCCTTCCTCAGTGCTGCACACGTAACTTGTTAATGTGTACAATATGAATAATGTATGGCTGTGCAAACCTAACACAATGGCTGCCTGAACAGTACACAGATTCTATACAGTAGTTAATGAGATAAATCATAGGAGATACTAAATACATTGATACTAAGAACATGTAATCACACACCATTAACTATTGAATATGCAATATAGCATTTCCTGTAATAACACCTACTGGAATGTACTTCTGTGAATCATATAAAGGAAACAAGCTCCTTCCCTTGATTGTCTGTTATTACACAGTTTCCTTACGGGTTTGAATGAAGCCGGTAAGCTGGAAACAGTGGACTAACAGCAGTGTGACAGAAACGTCTCGTATGTGACATCGATAATGAATCCATCTTTGTTTCCTCCGCTCGCTGTGCGGCACGCCCCTCCCCCCTGCGGGCACACCATTAACGGCAACAATAGATCTGTGTGTCTGCAGTTGCATTCAACATTGTTTTATCGACAGGCGGGATCAAACACATCGTAATCCACAGTAACCAGCTGACCTCATAAATTTAAACACATTGACTGAGGGTGAGGAGCTGAGCTGCCAGGTGAAGACAAACACAAGCGCTGTGACGGATTGATCCGATGCTCTCATAGCGCTTCTTGGAATAATAACTCTTACTGGAAGAAAAGGATGGACGTGTCGATGTTAATACCTTTATTTGTCAAAAATGTGCATATTTGCCGACAGTATACTAGTGTTGTCCAGATACCAATATTCTGGTACCGGTACCAAAATTATTTCGATACTTTTCGGTACTTTTTGATACTTTTCTAAATAAAGGGGACCACAAAAAGTTACATTATTGTCTTTATTTGAACAAAAAATCTTACGGTACATTAAACATATGTTTTTTTATTGCAAGTTAGTCCTTAAATAAAATAGTGTACATACAAGACAACTTGTCTTTTAGTAATAAGTAAGCAAACAAAGGCTCCTAATTAGTCTGCTGACGTATGCAGTAACATATTGTGTCATTTTCCGTCCTATTATTTTGTCAAAATTATTAAGGACAAGTTGTAGAAAATTGATTATTAATCTACTTGTTCATTTACTGTTAATATCTGCTTACTTTCTCTTTTAACATGTTCTATCTACACTTCTGTTAAAATGTAATAATCATTTATTCTTCTGTTGTTTGGATGCTTTACATTAGTTTTGGGTGATGCCACAAATTTGGGTATCAATCCGATACCAAGTAGTTACAGGATCATACATTGGTCATATTCAAAGTCCTCATGTGTCCAGGGACATATTTCCAGAGTTTATAAACATAATATACATTTTCAAAAAACGAAAAATATTGACATAATCATAGTAGTATTGACTAGATACGCTCATGTACTTGGTATCATTACAGTGGATGTTAGGTCTAGATCAGTGGTTCTTAACCTTGTTGGATGTACCGAACCCCACCAGTTTCATATGCGCATTCACCGAACCCTTCTTTAGTGAAAAAATATATATATATATATGTATTTTTTTTTTTTTTCAAATTCAAGACAAAGGTGCACAAAATGAACCATGCGCAAACATCACCTTGTTCAAAGAACAAAACCAACACAGTGCATGAACTCAAAACAAATTACACACCTGCAAATCAGTGTGACTTCTGCTGTTGCCGTATCCATAATACGCCGATAGGGAGAAGTTTTTATTTACACGAAGAGTCGGATGTGTCTCGCCCTCCGCGGCGGAGGGTCCGCCGAACCCGAGGCCGACTCACCGAACCCCTAGGGTTCTCTCGAACCCAGGTTAAGAACCACTGGTCTAGATCCACCAATGGCGTTTGTTTACATTTTGACGCCGGTGAGCTACGGTGTGTAGTGAAGCATGTTTAGCTATTCCTCGTCTTGTAGGGATGATACTTGTAAGAAACTCACTTTATTTGTCGCCATGGAGGCGAGGATTAGTGATTTAGAAGTAGCTAAAACACTGCCGACTGCGGCTGGACATTAGCCGCTAGCTAGCTAGCCATGTCTTAAAGCACCTCTTCCTGAGGGTGTTTCAGTGTTATAACTTCACCTTTATCGTTAGTTTTTAAGCCAAAATGCGTCCGTTCTCCCTTTTCTGGCTACACACTGAGTCTGCTTGTAAGTACTCCGTGATTGTGCGCTGCCGAACATGCTAGTCTGCTCGTAAACCAGCAATGTCACCACATGACGACGACGGGGTCATGGGGGGGTGGTGGACCGGTACTTTTCAGAGGCGGTATTGTACCGAATATGATTCATTAGTATCGCGGTACTATACTAATACAACCCTACAGTATACAATGTCAGACATAGTCTTGATTTAGGATTTTCTGCCATCTTTAGTTTATTTTCTATCGACTTGTAACATATCACTATGAAGGGACATTGGCCGCTAGCGAAAATGCCTTTGCGTTGAGGACACGTTCGTTCACTTGTCGCATCAAAATTTGCGGGACACACCTCGAATGTGTCATCAACACGCATTATCATGATACATCGATAGTATTAAAAGCGCTATCGTCAGACAAATTTATATAATTTATATCGTCTATCGCGCAAAACTCGTTGAAACATGTTTGCGATTGTGTGTGCAAACATCCAAAAACGATACTGTTATTTCAGTTAAAATGATGCAGTCACAGCTCCTTCATGTGCAGACAGTTGAAAACAAGAGAATAACGACCGGAGATAATGAGCATGCTTGCAATTTGCCAAATTACCTTCAGATAGCACGGTTTGTAGAAGAATCAAGTTAAAGTTAAAGTACCAATGATTGTCACACACACACTAGGTGTGGTGAAATGTGTCCTCTGCATTTGACCCAACCCCTTGATCACCCCCTGGGAGGTGAGGGGAGCAGTGGGCAGCAGCGGTGCCGCGCCCGGGAGTCATTTTTAACCCCCAATTCCAACCCTTGATGCTGAGTGCCAAGCAGGGAGGTAATGGGTCCCATTTTTATAGTCTTTGGTATGACGCGGCCAGGGTTTGAACTCACAACCTACCGATCTCAGGGCGGACACTCTAACCACGAGGCCACTGGGTAGGTCTGAGTAGATGAAAAATAAACAGCAGCGAGCTTTCCCACAGTCTGACATTGTGTATCGATGGGCAACTGCTAGAGACGAACATCTCGATCATAGACACCAAAACTAGGGCAGGGAGAAGAAGGAGGGCGGTTTGGTCATTTGGAAAGAGAAACAAATAAGTCAAACCTTCTGTTTGATTTTGCAGTCGATAATCCAAGCATTAGACCAGGGTTTGATCGAACCCTAGGGGTTCGGTCAGTCGGCCTCAGGGGTTCGGCGGAGGTCAAAACACACCCGACTCATCGTGTAAATACAAACTTCTCCCTATCGGCGTATTACGGATATGGCAACAACTGACTGATTTGCAGGTGTGTAATTTGTTGTGAGTTTATGCACTGTGTTGGTTTTGTTCTTTGAACAAGGTGATGTTCATGCACGGTTCATTTTATGCACCAGTAAAAAAAAACATGGTAACACTTTAGTATGGGGAACATATTCACCATTAATTAGTTGCTTATTAACATGCAAATTAGTAACATATTGGCTCTTAACTAGTCATTATTAAGTACTTATTAATGCCTTATTCGGCATGGCCTTATTATAACCCTAACCCTCTAACCCTGACCCAAAACCTAACCAAATAACTCTAAATTAAGTCTTTATTACTTAGAATATGTACCCCATACTAAAGTGTTACCAAAAACATATAACTTTGTCTTGAATTTGAAAAAAATAACATTTAATTTTTCACTAAAGAAGGGTTCGGTGAATGCGCATATGAAACTGGTGGGGTTCGGTACCTCCAACAAGGTTAAGAACCAATGCATTAGACGTTTCTACAACATTCTTGCATGAGTCTGTCCTATAAAATTATAAAACTAGCCTTCTATGATGCAGTTATTTATTCATAGCAATGTGTTGCAAACCGCAATGATACAAGATAAGGACATATTGGAAAATATTTAATCAAACCTCGAGTGGGCTGAAACTGAGATTTTGGTTACTCTGTCACTCAGAGTGATGGATGAGCAATGCATGGAGTTTAATGGTTGACAGACGAGCCCTTGAAAGCCACATCTGCCTGTATGCTGGGCCGAATATGTACTTGGCTCATCAAAGATGGAGATCTTGTGGCCACGAGGCCAAGCCCACCACTAATCAATAGGCGGTGGCTCCGCAGTTTGACCTCAGGCAACTCCTCAATTTGTCCTATGAAGGCTGTAAAATCAAACCAAATCCTACATGTATGACATTTAATTGAAATGTTAACGTTGATTCTTCCACATGAAATGAGTTAGTGCATTTCCGACATCCATTTTTTTCTTCTTTGCCGTCCTTAATTCAACCTTCAAAGATCAACGCTGGAATTTCATGGCAGCCTGCTGTCACATCGATGATATGCGCATAGAGTTGCTCTCAAAATAACTCCAAATTATTTTTGGAGTGTCCAAACATTAAATATTCAAAGTGTTGGGCTATTTAAACTTTTTTTGGCCAACTTGTGCAAGTTTATTTATTGAGAACTTGATAATACTTTATCTGTACAACGCTCTATCGTGAGTTAATGACCATTTCTATTGTATTACAAAAACATGAGCATAGCATCTATGTACAGTCCCGATCAAAAGTTTACATACACTTGTAAAGAACATAATGTCATGGCTGTCCTGAGTTACCAATTATTTCTACAACTCTTATTTTTTTGTAATAGAGTGATTGGCGCACATACTTCTTTGTCACAAAAAACATTCATGAAGTTTGGTTCTTTTATGAATTTATTATGGGTCGACTGAAAATGTGACCAAATCTGTTGGGTCAAAAGTATACATACAGCAATGTTAATATTTGGTTACATGTCCCTTGGCAAGTTTTACTGCAATAAGGTGCTTTTGGTAGCCATCCACAAGCTTTTGGTTGAATTTTTGACCACTCCTCTTGACAAAATCGGTGCAGTTCAATTAAATTTGTTGGTTTTCTGACATGGACGTGTTTCTTCAGCATTGTCCACACGTTTAAATCAAGACTTTGGGAAGGCCATTCTAAAACCTTAATTCTAGCCTGATTTAGCCATCCCTTTACCACTTTTGACGTGTGTTTGGGGTCATTGTCCTGTAGGAATACCCAACTGAGCCCAAGACCCAACCTCCGGGCTGATGATTTTAGGTTGTCCTGAAGAATTTGGAGGTAATCCTCCTTTTTCATTGTCCCATTTACTCTCTGTAAAGCACCAGTTCCATTGGCAGCAAAACAAGCCCAGAGCATAATACTACCGCCACCATGCTTGACGGTAAGTGTGGTGTTTCTGGGATTAAAGGCCTCACCTTTTCTCCTCCAAACATATTGCTGGGTATTGTGGCCAAACAGCTCAATTTTTGTTTCATCTGACCACAGAACTTTCCTCCAGAAGGTCTTATCTTTGTCCATGTGATGTCAGATGAAACACAAATTGAGCTGTTTGGCCACAATACCCAGCAATATGTTTGGAGGAGAAAAAGTGAGGCCTTTAATCCCAGGAACACCATGCATATTGTCAAGCATAGTGGTGGTAGTATTATGCTCTGGGCCTGTTTTGCTGCCAATGGAACTGGTGCTTTACAGAGAGCAAATGGGACAATAAAAAAGGAGGATTACCTCCAAATTCTTCAGGACAACCTAAAATCATCAGCCTGGAGGTTGGGTCTTGGGCACAGTTGGGTGTTCCAACAGGACAATGACCCCAAACACACGTCAAAAGTGGTAAAGGATTGGCTAAATCAGGCTACAATTAAGGTTTTAGAATGGCCTTCTCAAAGTCCTGACTTAAACGTGTGGACAATGCTGAAGAAACAAATCCATGTCAGAAAACCAACACATTTAGCTGAACTGCACCAATTTTGTCAAGAGGAGTGGTCAAAAATTCAACCAGAAGCTTGCCAGAAGCTTGTGGATGGCTACCAAAAGCACCTTATTGCAGTGAAAGTTGCCAAGGGACATGTAACCAAATATTAACATTGCTGTATGTATACTTTTGACCCAGCAGATTTGGTCACATTTTCAGTAGACCCATAATAAATTCATTAAAAAAAACAACTTCATGAATGTTTTTGGTGACCAACAAGTATGTGCTCCAATCACTCTATCACACAGAAATAAGAGTTGAAGAAATTATTGGAAACTCAAGACAGACATGAAAATATGTTCTTTACAAGTGGATGTAAACTTTTGACCACGACTGTATTTGATGTTTCTAATTGATTGCAAAACATTAAGGAGGCCGTCAGGGAAGTAAACATGCACATACTCTTAATATTCAATGTTTTATCGATTATTCTTCATATTGCGGTGTCGTGGCGGTCTGATGGGGGGGCAGGTGTGAAGTTGTTAACGGTAAAAGTTATGTGGTGCTGTTCAGTCTGTTAGCTATAGCTTGCTTAAATTATTATCTTAGCAAACTGAAGGGTCACTGATCATTACCTAATATTGTAAATTCTACATTACTTATTTATGCAAAAATGATCGTAGTTACATTACAATCATCACCTTGCTGCGTGGTGAGAAAATGCTGTGTTGTGTGTGTGGGTGTGGGGGTTTTTGTGTGTGAATGTGTGGACGTGAGAAATCAGTAATTTAACAATCTTAAAGTGGGTTTGGATCTTTAGATATCATATTTATAGTCTATATAATGTTCATATGCACAAAGAACACACTATCAAGTCGTAAATCGGCGTGCAATAAGGTACACCATTTACCTTGACATGGAACATTTGTCAAGGTAAGTTATCTAATCATTGCAGTGTGGGTGTTCTGAAAGAAACATGGGTATGAACAAACATCTTGTCTTGACAATGATATAAGATCCGAAGACTAATAGGTTTCTAAGTGACAACAAAAAGTTGATTGTACTTTGCAAACATGTTTGGGCTTTTCATTGCGCACAGCCATACTGAAAACATATTTTCTGCTATCCAGTCCAGACACACAAAAGAGCGACTCAGACCTTGAAAATGCAGAATCTCAATGTTTGACCCGGCCCTTAATTGATTCTTTCAAGACTGAAAGCTTTTCACACACGCTACCTTTTCATGGATATGTGAAGGCAACATCACAATTTCAAAGCTTCAGTTCAAATGAATGCCTTTATCTCGGCCATTGTTTGCGACCGTGCACTTTTGTCTGTCTCTGTGTATTCAGCAAGCGTCTACTTCTAGGCGTGTATAAGAACACGAGTCCACAAGGCGAGAAGACGTGCGGCACTCCTTTTGTTTTTTGTTTGGGCAGAAAAAACACACGTCTCACACAATGCGCTGGCAAGGACAATGGGAGGATGTGGGGCATCTGGGAGCCTCACTCATTTTGTTGCTCGCAAAATGGTCATTTCGAAGTTTGATAAGACAGCGCTGGGTGCGATGGGGAGGTCCAACACATTTATCAGGTAGCTTGATGAGAAAAATGAAGAAAAAGAGAAAACACACTAAAAAGCTTGACTACAACTTTGTTTACATTCCTACTTCAACCCCATCGTTCTTTCTCTTTATTGAGTGGAAGCCAGTTTCCAAAATCCACTTGGCTGCACACTTTTTGACATCGGCACCACATGCAAGGTTCAAATAAAATGGCCTTGTACAACACGCTCGACTTGGCACTATTTCAAAGCTCAACACCAACTGGTTGTGGTTTTGTTGCTCTTCGGTCCTCACCTACCCCTCTGCGCCTTGCACTCAACAGGAAGAGCCTCATAGGTCCTCCCCTGCAGACCTCTTTTTGTTTTTCAGTCCTTTGTTTTCATGACACGAACAATAACCATTAAGCCTTGTTTTCCTCTTTTTAAATCCAGATCACTGCACAAGGGGTGTGTGCAGGCAATTAAATGGTCTGCTGATTAACTCAAACCCCGATGACGCAAATGAAGAACAAAAGAGGCACTCATTCATACAGTTTTATATCAAGGGAGAGCGGAACCTCGGTTTTTGTACGTTTGGGTTCAGGGCGTTGTGTGGCATTAGATACTATTTTGTTTATGGCGACATTTTGGTCATGTTAGGATTTTTGTGTACATTCCTTGTGGTCTCCATGGGTGTTTCTTAACCCATTGTTGGGGGCCGTCAAAAAATATCTGTTTCTCAGCTGTGGTCTGTATGGGCCGCAGCAGTACTCCGTTGTAATACACTTTTACACCACTTGTGACAGTAATGGCAATATCAAACAAACAGAAGAAGTCTGGAGCTAAAGTCATAGAGAAGTTTCTTAAGCACAAAAATTATGAAAAAAGTGGTGAAAGTGTATTTTCTTTTGCATTTAGATTTTATTGACAGTTCAAGAAACATATGTATTTAAGAACCTGGTCTACATACTGTAACATGTAATAGTGGTGATTTGGTCAAAAATTGGCATGGATTTTGTTTTATAGACCATCTTCAAGTCACCTTATGGCTGTCTTTTCAGAATGCGCCTTTTTGTGGGCGGTCTTAAATTACATGCCGAAGTCCTTCTCCAGGCATGTTGTAGTTTTTAGCGCTTCCATATAGAGTCTACTGACAGAAGTTAAAACTATATGCTACTTTTTTATTAGAAATGGCAACAAAAGAGGATGCATGTACATGTATGAGCCAGTCTGTCCCACAACAAGAGGATTAGGGTTGGGTATCGAGTATCGATTGGAACCGGGACTAACTTTCCGATTCTCCCGGAATCGTTCAAAAGTTTAAATTTCGATTCCTAGTTTCGATACCCAGTCCGCCGACCGGAAAAAAAGAATAAGTCCGCCGACTGGAAGAAGAAGCCGCTGAACACCAACGAAGAAGCGCCCACCGCCGGAAGTGTTAGCATAGCCGAGCCTATGTAGCCGAGCGAGTCAGTCAAGCATGGATAGCGGGCGTCGGCGGTCGAAAGTGTGGCTTTATTTTACTAAAGAAAATGAAATATCGGCGAAATGTAACACGTGCGACAGGACTGTTTCGTGCTTAGGAGGGTGCACGTCGAACATGATGAAGCACCTCCGAGTTCATGGAGTACAAATAAATGCGTGTCCCGTCTTCGACGCGCTGCGTCGACCGTCCTCCTCTGCCTCTTCCTCTGGCTCCGACGCCCAGCCTGGCACCTCTGTGACTGCATTGCAGTCCGAATCCGGTAAGTAAAACAATATATATGCAATAAAGAATGTGTTTTGCGCCAACGTTGAGGCAGCTAACAAATTAGCCCGCATATTTTTTCATAGACAATTTACAACCTGCTAGCCAGGCTCCGCGATGTGCTCAGCGTACTCCGTTCACCGTAGCGGCAATGGGGAAGATGTCGGTGCCACAGACGGAAGAGTGCCACAGAAAGGTCACTGCACACAGTCAAAAGACTGCATCCCTTTTCAGAGGTGGAATCTCCAACAATTAGGTTAGTTAAGCAATAACGTTAGAGCTAAGCTAATTGTTACTGGGCTAAACAGTAACAGCAACATTACATGTTTGTTTATGTTTGCAGGGATATGGTGAAAACTCTCAACCCAAAATACATACCATACCACCTTCCAGGGACTACCTGTCAAACACATTGATCCCGGCATGGTACAAGAAGAATCGGAATCGAGAATCGTCAGGAATCGGAATTGAAACAAAGAATCGGAATCGGAATAGTTCGAATTCAAACGATACCCAACCCTAAAGAGGATAGAGAAAAATAAGGAATTTACTGACTACAACTTTGGACTACGACTAAATAAAAATAGCGGACTTGCACAAAGGCCTTCTGGTAAACCTCTATCACAGGGGTGTCAAAGTCAAATGGACGGAGGGCCAAATAAAAAATTTAGCTACAAGCCGAGGGCCGGACTGTTCGAATGTTCATTGAAAAATTTTTAAATGACGCATATAGTCTAGTGAACCTAATTGAACCTACTGAAAACCTAACAAATATATTCCAATATGATCAGATAAATAAAGCAATATTTTCTTATGGCTCTGTCAGTAATCTTTAATTTTCAACAGACACAAAAGACAAATTTCCTTTATATAAAAATCCCCATAACATGAACATTAAATGAAAGAAACCGGTATTCAAGGCACCATCAGTAGCCTATATTTTCTATTTTAGCAAAAGTGGGCTAAATTTACTTCAAAGAAAAAAACAATAATAGCAATTTTCTATCATCCACTCAACTGAAATATTTTTAAAATATAATTAAATTGAAATACAATAAAATAAAGTGCAAAAATCTATAAATCAAAAACAACACTTTGTTTAAGGAGAAGTAACATGCAGTGAAAACAAATATTAAACTTTAACTTTTAAACTTGAATTGAGTAAAAACTCTAAATATGTGATTGCACAGTAATGTTCACATTAAACCCCCCTCCTCCCTCCGTGGGAGGGAGGCGAGTTGGGTGCCCGAAACCCCCCGCTGGTTTCGGCCCGCCCCTTGGCGCGCGTGGCACGGCGGGCTCCGCGACCCGACGGCTGGCCCTCGTGGCTTGACGGCGGGCGCGTCCCGACGGGCCGCGCGTAGGGGTCAAACGCAGAAGTCTCAGGGCCTCGTGGTGAGGGGGTGGCCTGCGGGTTTCGGCCCGCTTGACCCCCCCGCTCCGCTTGGCGCGCGCGGCACATGACGGGTTCCGCCACCGACGCTCGGGCTGCAGCCCGACGGTGGTGCGGGCCCGGCGGTGACGCGCGGTTTGGGGAAACAAAGCAGAAGTCTCAGGGCCTCGGGGCCGGGTTTCGGCCCGCCCCCTTGGCGCGCGTGGCACGGCGGGCTCCGCGACTGACGGCCGGGCTGCAGCCCTTCGGCCGGCAGGCGCGTCCCGGCGGGCCGCTCGCCCCCTTTCGGAACCTTGGACCGGCATCCGCTTGGTGCGTGTAAAAGATCTGCGGTCTAAAAAAAAAAAAAAAAAAAAAAAAAAAAAAAAAAAAAAGATCTGCGGTCTGCGGGCCGGTTCTAATAATAAATCAAGATCATCCCAAGGGCCGTAAAAAACCTTCTCGCGGGCCGGATATGGCCCGCGGGCCTTGACTCTGACATATGTGCTCTATCATATAAGGAATTATCTGCTGACGTAACTAAGACAAAATATGTCACAACTCTCTCAAATTCTAAACGGCTTGTTTAGAGCAAGATTGGAAGAAGGCAAGATTGCTTTGAAATATCGTCGCCATGCCCCCATGGTTTGATTTTACATTTTTGGGACTAATGGGGTTCTTAAATACACAAAATCCGGTACCCACAGGTAAGAGAGGTTGGTTTTGCATAATAGGGCACCTTTAATACTACTTATTTTGTTATTATTAAAATCCTAAAGGGCCTCTGCACCACCCTAAACCCACAGTCACCACCCCACATGCACAGACTCAGTATATTTAGATTCACTAAAAAAGTAATTATTGACCTAATTTGGTTGAAAGTAGCTTTTTTAAGGCACATGTATAAACCTTAAAAAGGTTTTTGCATTCAGCAAGTAATGTCTCCAAAATGTTGTACGTACAAAAATGTAATAAGTTGTTTTCTCATAATCTAATTAATGCAGAATTATAATTAGTGGATAAAAATTATGATAATATATAATTATTATAATTATTAGTGCCACCCTGTTTTTAGAAAATAGTGACGCCTGTTTTGGACTTCAATCAAGGGGTCCTTAAACGCACCACAGTTATGTGCCAGGAGATGCAAAAATCTAACTTAAAAATAACCTTGTTCAATGCTGCCACAAATATATGTATCTTCTTTTTACCTTTTTCTTGGTTACCAAAAGTTGTCGTTGTGTGTGAAAGCATAAAGGTGAGCTTTGAAGACGTTATGATGAGTGAACAGTGTCAATGCTGAATTGGTGGCTACCGGAAGGAATGATCCCTTTTGCATTTTTGCCAGGGGGTGTAGGTTGTTGTACACATTCTTACTTTGATTCAAACAACTCTTTTATTATTAACTAATTGTATTTATTCAAAAATTTTATGATGTCGTATTTTATAACGGAATGATATGAAAGAAGCTCATGTGGCCCTCCTGGTGGTTGTGGCCCTAAACTACCTCTACGGCCCTGATTGGGTTTTAAAACAACATTTTGCACCGGTTTTCATATGCCGCCTTCGTTATCAAACAGCCAAACATTGCTCGAAACAAACTGAATCCCCGGGCTATGGAGTACACCTAATTAAAAGTAGCACCCACCAAATTTTTGGACAACTGTTATTTTGTACATACATTGGCCGCACAAGTCTATTAGCCGCAGGTGTACACATTAAAAAATGAAATATTTACACAGGCGCTGGTGTTCATTCACAAATTTAAGAAAAGACAGTGTCTGTAACGAGGCATAAAGTAGGTGAGATGACTGCACTTTAAGTTGTATTCAAAACTGGGAAAAAGTAGCAGCTTATAGACTGGAATTTATGTTAGTACGTTAGCCCGCGTATCTCGTAGTAGACTCCAAAAGAAAAAAATCACAGAGAGACTGAGTCACTGTGCTTTTTTATTGAGGAAGACTGCTAATGGTGCATTCCATTTGTACTGGGAAGTCGTAATTTCCAAGTTCCTAGTCCAAAATTACAACTAGAACGCCCCCCTGAGGTCAGATATCCTACTCCTATATATATATATATATATACACATACATATATATACACATACAGGTACATACATATATACATACATACATATACATACATACATACATACAGTACATATATAGATACATACATACTGTGTATATACATACAGTATATATACATACATACATACAATATATATATACACACACATACATATATATATATATATATATATATATATATATATATATATATATATATATATATATATATATATATATATATACATATATATATATATATATACATATATATATATATATATATATATATATATATATATATATATATATATATATACTGTATATATATATAATAATAATAATAATAATAATAATAATAATATATATATATATATATATATATACATACATACACATTGCTAGCAATGCGTACTATATTGCTAGCAATGGTGTCTTTGTGTTTCCTCTTCATCCACCGTGTTTGAAGGTTGCACATTTGTCCACAAGTTGTTGATATTTAGATAAAGCTAGCGCATAAATAGCTTAGCTTTCGTGGATGGGGCCGTCCTGATTTCCGACCTCATAACTGGAACGCTCATAGCTCATATGTGACGTCATTCCCAGATCTGACTTCCAGGTAAATGGCATGCGCCATAGAAAGTTGTGAGTGCCATTACTTTGATAAAGAAAGTGAGAAACGCTATCAATTTCAAGAAAGGACTTGTAGCAAAGTACTATTTTGCATCGTTTTCTGCATGTAAATGTAGACGTTTTCGCAATAAAATGTGTTTTGTGTTAATGTTTTTGGGTGTCATGATTTCTTTCGCTATTACATTTTTATACGATTTGGTCTTCGCATCTACTTTTGGAACAAATGACCTATGTAGGATGTTCACAAATCATCATTCCATGGTCAGAACGATTACTCGAATTGTCGCACTTTTAACTATTACAATTATCAATAAACAACACACAAGTTGGTATAGAATGACACTGTCATGGACAGACGAGGCAGGAATCGGCGCAAACTGCAGCGGCACAAAGCCGACAAGCACTTACCAGACAGCTGTATCAGCAAAAAGCCGACAGGCAATCCCAATAAGTGTCGCTCCCACTTGGCTCCTATTCAAGCTATACTTCCTGTAGTCCCAATCAACCCCATCCCCCTTCTCACAATGGGTGTGTGTGTAAGCAATTTAATGTTTAATGCCAAATGCCCTCCACTCACCCTGATCATGGTGAGTGCCATGAATTTTTAAAAACCTCCCTTCTTTACTGTCCATCTGGGCTCCATCTGCCCTGCTGCTGGTGTTTAAGGTCGACATAGACAAACTTCAAAGGCTCCGCGTGGCCTCTGGACCTATTTGGCCTGATGAGGATACTGCTTATTAGGGCGAATGGAGCATTAGTGAATTACATTTATATAGCGCTTTTTCTCAAGTGACTCAAAGCGCTTTACATTGTGAAACCCAATATCTAAGTTACATTTAAACCAGTGTGGGTGGCACTGGGAGCATGTGGGTAAAGTGTCTTGCCCAAGGACACAACGGCAGTGACTAGGATGGCGGAAGCGGGGATCGAACCTGCAACCCTCAAGTTGCTGGTACGGCCGCTCTACCAACCGAGCTATACCGCCCCATGCATGTTAATGAGGTGTACGCCATTGGACCAAAAACAGAAGGCAAAGGAGAATATCTGCATTAAACCTATTTGTGTTTCTGCAGTAAAGATTTCCTGATTGATTGAATTCCTACACTGACAAGGGAAGGCCTGGACAAACTGAATAAATAAGACCAAAACTGGACAAGCCGAAATAAATAACTGACATGGTTTACTTAATAAGAAGACTAAGCAATAACTTATCTGATATTGGAAATGGCATCGCCGATTCATGCACTGATCTAGATTCCATATAGTCTGTTATTCTATAGTTTGGATCTGCAACTGTCTTTTAAGGGCTGCATGTTACACTATAGATCGAGATGTTCTCAACCTTTTGACAAAAAATGGGTCAAGGAGACAAGTTTTGTGGTTTGGCTATACAGTGGATCCCTGCAAATTAAGTCAATATATATATTTTTCTCAGAACTTAGGTCATTTTTTCACAGAAAACACATCTCATTCACTCTGATTCGGTAATTATGTATACATTTGTGATAATAAAGCATAAAACGTCTGGGTACTTTTGCATCAAATTCCTAAAAACACGAGAGTGCTCATGTTGTATAGAGGAACTTGGACTACGGTAAACACATTGGCTGATACTTATATTCACATTTTAACCTTGCTAACAAACATCGAACACTGGGGTCCATATTTGTGATTTACATAACCGGGGCGTTCCTCAAGGCACCCCTTTAAGTCCTCTCCCTTTTTGGCGGTTACAATTTGTTTTCGTAATGTGATTTATGTAAGTAAGGTGTTGCTGTAGCTTGTTTACTTCAGATGCAGTCAGTAGTCATTTGTTCAACTTCTTTAGCTGTACTAGTGGTGTTCCTCAAGGTTCCATTTTAGGTCCACTCTTTTTCGTCATTTGGACTATTCAACTGGTGGCCCGCCAGTTCAGTTCAAAACATTTGTGAGATACTCACATTTTTGCAGCAGATTCCTAAAAACACGAGTGCTGTCATAGAGATGATCTTTGACTAGGTTTTTTTCTAGACGGTTCTGAAACAATGTTCAACTTGGTTGAACATCCCTTCTCTACAGCATACATGTACGACGTAATGATCTGACAGTAAGTTGCCGACAAATCTCTTTGTCGATAATAGTCGGTGATGTCATCACTTGTGTTTTCGGACAGAAAGTCAGTGTGACCAGTGACCAGCAGCAGCATAAAGAGAAAAATTGCTGTGGCCAATGGCAACAACACGGCGGGTGAAACCACAGAAAGTATGCTAACATTTCCCCCAAAACACGTCACAGACAGGATTACCTTGTTTAATTTGCAAAGGGCACCTTGCTTTTTGTCTGAGCACGTCTGTGATGTGGAAGCATTTAAAACTGAGGCATGCCAGACATCTAAAGGATGCAGTCTCCCACTCGCTTTGATAGAATAGTTAGCTTGTTATGTAGCTTGCGAACAACTATGGATTGAAAGATAGTCTGTGTTAATGGTAAAACATTTCATTTTAAATGAAAAAAAAAAAGCACTTTGATAAGTTAACGTTATCGTCGTATGTTGTTACTGGAATTATATAACAGGCAAGCAATGTGGATTATGTAAACGCGTCTCGGAGAAACGCCTTCTCTGACAGCAAACGGAAGCGCGGTTGTAGTGCCAGCATGACAACCAAGCTAAAGTCTATTCTCCCCTTCTATCTGTCCTATTGATCATCTTTCAGTATCATTCTTTAGTAGTGAGTACCTATAAATGCTATAATTTAAAATGAATTAGTTTGTGAGACACATCTAGGGCTTAAACCTGGATTGTGCTTCCATGCATCCTTCCTTGTTAGCGTCCTTCGTCAAACAATGGCAACTGAACAGAGACAGGGAGGTTTCTAAAGCTGAATCTATTTGAATAATTACAAAAGTCACTTTTATGGCAAATATTAATTCAAAATCAGAGGAGAATGTTAACTTCAAACTCGCATGAACCGAACCGTAGCATGAGGTGGCGTCTCGAAGCAGAATCATAGTCCAGAATTTAAACATTTTTACGCACTTTTCAATGAGCTGGTCTCGAAACATAAATAGCATGTTTGTGTCATAAGTTTGTGGACTTGAACAAATAACAGAATGATCTTGTAATTAACAGTATATATCCTTCTATGTGTTTTGCATACCAAGGCTATTTTTTTCCTCAACATTTCTAACTCTATCAAAAGAAATTCAACAAACTGCAGGGGACGCTGGTCCTCAGGAGAACATTGTAAAGACGGAATGCGGGCGACAAGGGCTAATGCCTCCACACCCTGAACTTTAAAATGTGCACGTTTTGGCTGAGGCAGCATCGAGGGTGACCTCTGTAATCGACACACCCTCGATCGTGTGCATGCTGTCATAACAAAAATAGGCACTGGGACTCCAGAAGGGAGCCTTGTTGTTTTGTTATGGAATACATTTGGGGTGGGCGGTATAGCTCGGTTGGTAGAGTGGCCCTGCCAGCAACTTGAGGGTTCCAGGTTCAATCCCCGCTTTTGCCAACCTAGTCACTGCCGTTGTGTCCTTGGGCAAGACACTTTACCCACCTGCTACCAGTGCCACCCACACTGGTTTAAATGTAACTTAGATATTGGGTTTCACTATGTAAAGCACTTTGAGTCACTAGAGAAAAAGCGCTATATAAATATAATTCACTTCACTTCACTTCACATTTCAGTATCTAGTTCTCTACCTCACCAGTATCTTAAAATTGTAGATCATTAAATTTCTACATTACCCAGAAAACCACAGATACTTATCTAAAAAACCTTGGTATGATAATAACATTCAACATTTGACATGTCAAATGAATGGTATTACGTAATTTCGCATTACATAAATACACTACTTCTATCGATTTATCATCAATCCTATTACTATACTTCCCCAAGTTTATTTCTTGCCTCTGTTTTTGTAGTTAGTTAAAGGTTAAATTAGGGCTGGGCCGATAAAACAATACCAATATATATCGTGATAGACAAGTAATTGATATGAATAAATTATGCGTTCAATAAAACGCTTTATTTATATTTATATATGTAATTTTTTGGGTGGTCTAAAGAAACTAGAAAAAATTAAGCATGGTTGGTTGCATGAACAAAGGCACTAGCCGTCTGGTAACCTAGCAAAACAAAGTGGTCAGTGAGCAATGGCAAGTACAAACTAACAGCCAATCAGGTAACAGTATCAACTATCAAGTTTGGTTGTGCAATCTTGTTGTTTTGCAGTTGATTCCCTGCCTCAAGTGAGAAGAGAAAGTAAAAATGAGTGCTGCAGAGAGCAAAAATTGTCGATAAAACAGAAAAAGTCACCTCGACAGTATGGCAGTTTTTTAGATTTTTTCAAAAGGACCGTAGTCCTTCGCCGCACTCATTCCACCTTTTCAACCCTCGTCCGTTTCCTAATCGGATGTACGGAGACAACAGGTAGGAACTAAAGTGCAGGACTGTATGAACAAAATCAATAACAAAATACAACAAATGTGCGTCTTTAAAATATTAATTTAGTCCAATAATATTTAAATAGTAATTAATGCATAACATTAATTCATTCACATACTTAAATAGGAATAACAGATCAAAATAAAAGTTACACAGACCACGTAACTTTCTGGCAATAAACCTGCAAAAAGTGTTCTTCTCAGGTTTCTCTATGTTTACATTTTCACACTTTGCACTATTTTGCAACACTACATCAAGCATTTCTTACATAGTCTTTATTTTTGCCCCTTCATTTAGAGAGGTTACTGTTAAGTGTTTATTGTAATTTTAGAATTGTGTTTACATTGATTGTTTTCCATGGTTGTGTTGACATTTCCTTTCCTTTCCGCCTTGATAGCTCAGGGGATTATAATCAGAGGAAGGTTACATTCAATATATCTTTTTCCCGGTCAATATTTTCTATAGGTCATAAAAAATATCAATAATTATCGATATCAACCAATATAAAAAACTGATACAGTTTTCAGCTATATTGCTCAGCCCTAGGTTACATCCTATTGCTGTAAATGACAGTAAATAGTAAAGTAAATTTTTTAGCACCTATCACTATTATTCTGTTTTTTATGAAGATGTGTGGTGTGATGGCGCCTTGAAGGAAAGAGATGAGTTTTCGGTTTAGAAAAGCTCCAACTGCAGTTGACTGATAGACGCACACAAGGTTTGTGCCGCGGATTTGAGGTTCCAAGTGGCCACATTATCGCCCTCCCTCAGGCACATTCCAGCAGCCTCCACCCACCTGCCCAAAAATAAACTAAACATTTTAACTCTTTCCTCTCCACCCAATGCTCCCCTAATGTTCTCAACCTAAACATTAAATCGTGTACTGTAAGCACCGAGCTATGTATTTAGGTTTAGTGCAGCCAGACGTTTGAACAGTAAAATACCTTCGGATCTCCACTACTACAATTAAGAGCGTTAAGTTTACAGCCTGGCCAAATGTTTTTAATACTCTGCTTCCACACTTTCCATTGTGTCATTGTCCATTCATCCTCTGGCTGGAAATGGCACGGGGAAGTGTCAAAAAACTTTTAGAAGTTCTGTTCGCGCTAATTATTAAACTGCTATGTTATATTCTAAAAATCATTTATTTGGTCTATGGACGTTCTCATTCATCCAGGTCAGGTGTCGGCAACGCAAAATGTTGAAAGAGCCATATTGGACTAAAAATACAAAAAACGAATCTGTCTGGAGCCGCAAATAATTAAAAGCCTTTTGTAAGATCAACACATGATGTGTCTACATTAGCTATATTAGCCTACTATCAAAATGATTGTGTTTCGCAGGCTGACGTGAATCTTCGTTGACAGAAATGTTAACATTTTATATTTATTCTACACATTTGGAAAACGGAGGCTTCTCAGAGGGTGAGATAACTCCTGCAAAGTACTGGCTTAGAATAGAATAGAATAGAATAGAATAGAATAGAATAGAATAGAACAGAATGGACTTTATTGTCATTATATTTGCATATAACGAGATTAAAGACTCCAATTTAAGGTGCAGTAGTGGTAACAAATATGGGATAAAAATAAATTACACAAAAAGTAATAAAGATAAAACTAAGTATTGAAATAAATAGACTACTATCCAATAAAAATAATAGGCAATCCTGTACAATATACAAAACAATATACCGTATTTCCTTGAATAGCCGCAGGGGCGCTAATTAATTTAAAACCTCCTGTCACTCCGGCGTTTACCGGAAGTCGGCGGGATGGCCGTGCATGCGGTAATTATTTTAAAACCTCTTCTCACTCCGGCGTTTACCAAAAGGAATGCGGTAAATTTAGGCGTGCGCTTTGAGTGCGATGTAAGCATACCATCATGAAAAGCACATTTAATAAAAAAAAACGTTATTATGGTCTTACCTGTACTTATAAATGGAGTCCATTTGCAGCTCCTTCTGACCAAAAGCATCGATAACTTGTTTATAGAAGTCTTCCTTATTTTCTTTCTTCAGTTTTAAAAGTCTCTCTGTCTCGATGGAGATATTCCTTTAATTATTACCTCCTGCTTCCATTGAAAGTCCAGTTTAGAAAACTGTTTTATTTTAGATACCGGTATGTAATCCTCCATGTTAAAAGTTCAGGCAGAGGAAGAAAAAAAAAAATCTCTTGTAGTGTAGTCACTTCTTCTGCAGTACCGGAAGTCGCAAGAAGGATCACTAGCGCGGCAGCGCCCTCTACCACCAGGAGGCGGGAGTTATTTAATGACTTATACAGTATTTGACACACGCAGATACGGTATATTAATAAAACATTGCTGCTTACTGTTCTTTTTAGCATACTGTACCGGTATTCAATAGCTTGGACCTTAAATCCTACTGAATAGCTCTTTATCTTTTTTCCTTTGTGCGATTGCAAACTACTGAAAGCAGCTTCCTCCATTTTGAAAATGAGGACAGGTAAAGCGTCACTCGTGACGTAACGAATTTGACCCGGTGGAAGTTCTAGCCATATGCTAAATATTTTGCGAAACGAGTTTGACCCGGCGAAAATTATAGACATGCGATAATAAAATTAATATTTTGCGAAACGAATTTGATCCGGCGTTAATAATGAACCGGCGATAAAGCCAAGCATGCGTTAGTTATTTTGAGAAACGAGTTTGACCCGGCAGTAATTCTGGACGTGTGAATACTATATTCCCTGCGCCAATTCAAGGAAATACGGTACAAAATACTGTACAATATACAGAACAAGACAAGAGTACCGGAATGATAACAGAATGGCCAAAAGTATAGATGTTTGTGTCCAAGTTAAAAGAAACGGCAGGCTGTCTTCTTCTAGTGGATTTATTACAATCTTTGCAAGCTGGGTAACGTTTACTGTAGTCTATAACAGCACACAAACAACTATCAGAAATGCAGCCAATATTACATACACATAATATGTCATCATGAGACATGCAAATAGACAGAGGACAAAATTAAAGGAAATTAAATCAGCTCAAATATACCTACACATGAGGCATAATAATGCAATATGTACATACAGCTAGACTAAATAGCATGTTAGCATCGATCAGCTTGTGGTCATGCAGTGACCAAATATGTCTGATTAGCACTCCAACAAGTCAATAATATCAACAAAGCTCACCTTTGTGCATTCGCGCACAGCATAAAACATTTGGTGGACGAAGTGAGACAAAGAAGGAGTGGGAAAAAACACATCTTTCGGTGGCAGCGTTGGAGAGAGTTGTACATGTAAACAAACTGTTGCGTCACAGTCCACACAACTACAATGAGTTCAAGGACCACCTAAGTTAGTAGGACAAAACGGCGCTTGCCAAATACTCTCATCATTGAAGCATAGACACAAACATATTAAACAGGGGGCTTTCTAACAATTACAAAGGTGTGTGTCATGTTTGTCCTCGTACAGTAAACACATTTTAAAAAAAGTATTTTTCCCCTATCTTTTTTCATTTTTAAACATTTTTGGCGGCGTTAAAGAATGCGGCTCTAGAGCTGTGGGTTGCTGACCCCCGATCTAGGTCATCGTATTCTGAGGGCATTCAATTGATCGCAACTGAACTGTTCGGCTGTTCTTAGAAGACGTGTCACCTCTCACCCAAATAGACTTCATCAGTTCATGCTCATTGGTCAGATTTAGTCCCCGAGAGGGCCGCCAAAAATAGGTGTTTCTCACCTGTGGTCCGTATGGGCTGCAGGTACTCAGTTGTAATACACTTTTCCACCGCTTGTGGCAGTACTGACAATATCAAACAGAGGAAGTGTGGAGATAAAGTTATAGAAAAGTTTCTTAAGCGCCAAAATTATGACTAGAATGATGAAGTTGTATTTTCATTTGCAATTAAATTTTATTAACAGTTTATTTAAGAAACATGTATAATATTATCATTTATTTTTTTTTTTTTAATTGAAATGTATTTCTTTTAGCAAAGTGTAATAATATGTAAAAAAAAATTAATTCATTAGTTTTGATGAGTCCTTTCTTTTGCAGTATATTTGATTATAATTTATTTTTGCAATTAGCCTGACTTAAGCCTTGATAATAATCTTTGTGATAAATACATACTTTCATATCATTAGACAAGGTTTATCCTGTTAAACTGTAAGTAGGTTAGAAATAATTATTGAATATGATTGAAGAGTGAGATTACTAATTCGGTGTTAATATTTCAGTGGGGCCCTGGCCCCTATGTAGTGGAAAAGTCAGGCCCCAAGGTCAAAAAGGTTAAGAACCCCTGTTTTATATTTTGGTGTATTTTATATTATATTATTATATATATTACTATATTATATATTTTTTAACATATTGATGTTTTGTCTAAATGAGCCTGGTGACTTCCAGCATAATCTTTAATCACATAAATTTACAACATATTCCTGTATTAATAAATAACTTGATTCAACTTTTTGAAAAAGAGGAAGACCACACAGTATTCCACTAGGCATCCAAAAATTGTTATACCTTGACCTTTTTCGAGAAAAATATTAACTGTCTTTTTGAAGGATATTCTTGAAAAAAGGTAAACTTTCGAAAGAGTCGCTGAAAACTCAAAAAAAACAGCATCGCCTGCAATACCCGCTAACGCCACCTGCAGTTCAAATGAAATTATCAGAACACCGTACCTGAGAATTGATACCGGTGCTCAACGGTACCAGTTTTCTGTACTTATGTGTATGTTCAAATGGCAATAAATATTAATTTGTTGATGATATAACATTTAACACTGAGCTGATATGGTAACTGTGCTGTCTAGTTGTTATAGCTTGTTTGTGCATGGCTTCACTACTGACTCCACTGCATGATTAGAAGAAACCACAATATACAGCATGGGCAACCTAAATCAAGCAACATACTACAGATTATAGGTTGCGAATCATGGAAAGGACTGCTTTCACCATCGCAGACAGAGCGGATTATTATCACTGGCGACCTTTGCAATGATCGCTAATTACTAGAATCAAGACAAGGCCAAAAAAAGATCGGTGTGAATGGGACTAATGCTGGATTCCCACTAATGCAAAGTGTGTTAACCAGAAGCGCTGTAATGTAACACAGACATGACATGTCTCTGCCTTGCTTGTCTCCAGAGTCACAGGAATTTTCATTCATGCAGGCGTCATTTTGAAATCCACATTATCTTGTCAGCAAAGATGCTGGCTGTCTTGATACCCAACCGCCTGTTGCAGTAAGTTTATGGTTAGTTGCTCAGACGTTGACTGACTTGTTGTGATAAAAACATACCGAACCTGACGTATGGAAACCGCCGACTGCGGCGGGCGGTATTAATTCGCCGCATTCACATAAAGTTGGAGGGAGTGGCGGGCTATTTACAAAAGCACAGCACATGTCTTATGTTCCATGCACTCTGTAATCACAAGACGTAGGTCTGAAATTACAATCTGTGGTTAAGGTTTAAAAGTGAAACACATACACTGGGGGTATGTGTTCAACTGCATGCTACTCAAACTCTGAAAGAGCTCACACAGACGTACACTTTTGATTCAAATGTTTTGCGGGTTTGCTCCGCATGCATGCATGCAAAGAAAGTAAATCCCAGTCTGGAGCCGACATGACAAAAAAAAAAAAAAGGATGGAAACTACCGGTCAAGGATTGTCGCATTTCGCAAATGAATAACCACTTAAGTAAATCAATCTCTGTGTTAACTGGTAATGGAAGATTGCATTGTGACTACACCATTTCTATAAACTGGGCGATCTCATTGAATCATGCACAAAGGCTAACATAACAATAAATACTTTCACTGAGTGCAGTCTTGTAAACGTAGCTGATGACAGCTTCAAATGTCTTCTTGTAAACACAAGCTGTCTTATTCCACCGGGCCTCCCCTCCCTCATAATAGTCAGACCCTTTCACTATTTACAGCAAGCAACTAGCGTAGTAAGAGATGTTTACGTGCATCCTCGTTCTTCCTCAGCTTGTGTTTGTGACTAGAACAAACCGTTTTCCTCCTTTGCTCTTATGTGCTGAAGGTCCTGTCTACATTAAGCCAGATAACTCATTAAACGAATAATTATTTAGCCTAAGCCCCGTTTCGGCCACACTAAATTATTGTTTAAAGTTCCCCTCTCGGATCATTTTTTACACGGGTAAGTGCGCCGTCTATTTCTTGAATCACCGGCTCTTAGCGTTGTATGGACTCATTGGTCGTTTACAGACGGAGTTCGGAGAGGAAGTGACGTCAGAAAGGCCGAGCCCCACACAGGAAGTGAGGTCAGAAAGAGGCAGCTTCATAATAAAGCTGTTTCGTAACTCGGAGCTAACCATTGGAAATATGAAGGCTAGTCATCCAGACATGCCTGTGTTTCTCCTTCCGTCTGTACAGACGCTTGTGGAAATCACACATGAATACCTTAGGAGAAAGCGATTGCAGCTATTTGGGATACAACACTTCTCAGACGGCAAGAGAACTTTCCAATGTCCAGGTCAGCTGTGATTCTACTTACCGAAAAACTTTATCCATTTGTTAAAGTAGAGACAACGAGAATGCGGGCTCCCGTGGATGTAATAACAAAAGGTAGCGTGTGCTTTGTATTACCAGGCCGTCGAGGGAAGACTACGGAAAACGGTGAATACTTTTGGACTGGCAAAGCAGACTGTATAAGTTATTTGTCCGCCATGTATGTCGTGGACTCAACGTCTAGGTCCAGAGTATATGAAGTCACCAAAAACAAATGGACAATGAAGGTGAAGGCAAAAGACTGAGGAGTGTCCTGACCAGATATCTAGATCCCTAGATTGATTGATGTTAGATGTTCTTTATCCCATTGTTTACTTTCACGTGTCCATTAAAGATTTGATTAATTTATGATGGCTCAGGTGTAATTCACAACACACTGGATTCCAGTTAATAGAAATACCACAACACTGGATATTGTTCAGATAAGTTATGCACCGGGCAGCACGGTGGTACAGGGGTTAGTGCATGTGCCCCACCGCCAAAGACATGCACCTGGGGATAGGTTGATTGGCAACACTAAATGGTCCCTAGTGTGTGAATGTGAGTGTGAATGTTGTCTGTCTATCTGTGTTGGCCCTGTGATGAGGTGGCGACTTGTCCAGGGTGTACCCCGCCTTCCGCCCGAATGCAGCTGAGATAGGCTCCAACACCCCCCGCAACCCCAAAAGGGACAAGCGGTAGAAAATGGATGGATGGATGGATGGATGGATGGATGGAAACGATATCACTGTTAGCAATATTTTGACAGCAATTTAGGAACTAATGTAATCATATAATAGTAATAACAATGCATGTAACCCTTTCAAATTTACAAAACAGTGCCAAACATTTCATAAAAAAGTGGTCAGAATATGATTTTAAACAGGTTTTAATTACTTATTATTATTTTAATTAACCGTACAGAACATACAGTAAAGGGGCGCGACTCGCCATTAACAAGTGTCGCAAAGAAACAAAAATTAGGAGGAAAAATAAATATGATTACAAAGTCCTGTTGCGGTAATACTTCAGCTTCAAATTGGATGGGCAATATGAGCCCATCAACACGGACGAACAAGCGAAAATGTCGTGGTCACGGGATAGCAACAAACAAAAAGACAAAGGCCGACCTAATTTTTCCAACTGGGAAAAAAATGCACTTTAAGACGTTCAATATTTATTTAAGTAAAAATTTTGCTTACAGAAATGAGTCTGTTTTATTTTTTGTCTATTTATTTAAGATGACAAAAGTTATTTACCTTCCAATTAGAGTACAATGGTAAACAATTCTACAATAATGAGAAACAAAAGTTGATATCCCTTTAAATGGTTACTTGCATTATTATCATACGGTATATTATGATTACATTACATTATAAACACAGTATAGGTTTTGTTATTATTTCTTCAGTTAAAGAGCATGACGTAGCCAAATGGTCTGAGTCTGTCCGCATAAAGACAAATATTTTTGAAAGCAAATTATTGCATATTGTTCTGAAGCAGTGGTGTCAAAGTCAAGGCCCGCGGGCCAGATCCGGCCCCCGCATGAATTATCTATGGCCCCCGGGATGATAATTGATTAGTATTAGAACCGGCCCGCAGGCCACAGCCGCCTGCTGCTGTTTTGCACGCACCAATACTCCATCAATGTTGGCGCTAGGAATTTTCAATATGGGGTCCCAGGGACCCCATCAAATCATAAAAATGGGGTCCCACTTTTTTGTAACTGTTTTGAAAACAAATGAAACATGTATGCATTATCCTGTTGTATCTCACATTCTAAATTGTGTTTTGGAAAAAGGTTGTCATCAATGTTACTTAATTCATTTTAAAAAATAATACAAAATAAAAAAAAAATTTTATGCATATGTACATTTATTCAGATATAAACATTAATTCACTTTCTTCTTTCCTTCATGGATCTAAACTTTACCGCTGCCGGTATTTTTTTCTATATTTTTATTGTAATATTTTCAGAATGTGTTTGTTCTATTTTTGGCCAAAGTAAGACAAAGAAGACAATCTGAAGTTGTCTTTAATTTTTAGTTTTAATGCCATGAGTCCGGCCCGCGTGTGCACAGATTTTCCTCCATGCGACCCCTGAGCTAAAGTTAAGTTAAGTTAAAGTTAAAGTACCAATGAATGTGACACACACACTAGGTGTGGTGAAATTTGTCCTCTGCATTTGATCCATCCCCTTGTTGACCCCCTGGGAGGTGAGGGAAGCAGTGGGCAGCAGTGGGCAGCAGCGGTGCCGCGCCTGGGAATAATTTTTTGGTGATTTAACCCCCAATTCCAACCCTTGATGCTGAGTGCCAAGCAGTGAGGTAATGGGTTCCATTTTTATAGTCTTTGGTATGACTCGGCCAGGGTTTGAACTCACGACCTACCGATCTACCCACTAGGCCACTGAGTTTGACAGAATGTTTGACACCCCCGTTTTAAAGGGTGGCACCTTGAAACAAAATTATGTTGATTGACAGTCTAAAAATAACTTATCTTCTTTCACTTATTTTCGCAGTTTCATGCTTTTTTATGTATAAAATATGAAAATTGCAAATCGAATCGCAATTTTGGAGAGAAAAGTCGCAACTACGTTTTTTCTCAAAATCGTGCAGCCCTGATACAAACACACAACTTAGGGGAGTATGATCCTACCTGTCTGAACTGCTCCTCATAGGTCCACTCCCCATGGTCTTGGCCCCCTTGGAGGCTGTGTGTGGCGTTCGGAGGCAAGATGGCTACACGGGGCTCTTGGTCGACGCTGGACCGGGCTTTCAGCAGCTGAGAGTGAGGGTGGAGCTGGCGGTGTGGCAGTAGGAGAATGCCTTTCCCGGGCACCACCGCGTTGTGGCCTGTCGGCAGCCCTTCCTCCGCCAGGTCGTCGTCGAAGTCTTCTTCCATCTCGCCTTCAAAGTCCTCCTCGTCCCACTTCTGTTTGCTGTGTGGAAATAGAAGACAGCCTTTTAAAGGCAATGGAGACAATGTGGCACAGGTGGAAGTTAAATGGTTCTTACATCTGCTCCTCCTCATCCGACCCCATCATGTCTTTGTATTGCTCTTCGCCTTCGTTGTCGTCGTCTTCACCTTCCTCCTCGCTGCCGCTGCTTCGCTCCGACATGCGGCTGTCTGACATGCGGCTGTCCGACATGCGGCTGTCCGACACCCTCTGTAATCCGGCCGCAGCCGCACGCATGGCCGCCAGGGCCACCAACTGGGCCTGCTCGTTGTCGGCGGCCGGGATGTTTATGGACTCTTCGCCCGCTCCTGCACTGATGCGGATCTGAGAGTGCTGGATGGCCGCTTGCTGCTGAAGCTGCTGCTCCATCATCAGCTTGGCCCTCTGCTGCCTGTGCAGGTTCTCCATGACGGCCTGCAGCTTCATCTCTGGGGGGGAGCGGCACAATGTTTCGCTGCCTTCCTTCCCCTCCCTCCCCCACTGAGGGAGCACCAGTTGTGGGTTCGTCCGGGGGGATGACGGTTGGTTCTTCTGGCCTGAGAAAGCAGATTGCACGAGTGGATTGGAGGTAGTTGTCCAGTGAGGAGACGTGGAAGAGATCCAGGGGTCTTGATGTAAAAGACGAAGGAGGGGACTGGTGATGTAGGTGAGGCGCACCAAGTGGAAGCACAGGTAGGAATCTGATACTTTGTTGACAGACTACAAAAACCTGTGGGTGAAAAGGTAGAGCCGTGTCAATCTGCTACTTTTATATGCTAACACTTTCGGTTGAAACCAGAAAAACAACCTCCTCCACAAGGCAGTATTTACACACACATTCTCACATTAATAGTACATGACTTCAACCACATGCATGAATCTCTTCCGATTGTCACTGATTTTTGCATTACTATTATAATGCTGCATTCACAGAGAAATTAAGGGAAGTATTTTTTAAAAGCCGCCCAATGTGCAACATTAAAGCATACTTGCCAACCTTGAGACCTCCGAATTCGGGAGATTTCAAGTATTTCTTATATATATATATATATATATATATATATATATATATACACACATATATATATATCTATATAAAGGCACGCCCCCAATATTGTGTCCGGGTGGAAATCGGGAGAATGGTTGCCCCGGGAGATTTTCGGGAGGGGCACTGAAATTCGGGAGTCTCCCGGGAAAATTGGGAGGGTTGACAAGTATGCATTAAAGGCCTACTGAAAGCCACTACTGCTGACCACGCAGTCTGATAGTTTATACATCAATGATGAAATCTTAACTTTGCAACATATGCCAATACGGCCGGGTTAACTTATAAAGTGCAATTTTAAATTTCCCGCGAAACTTCCGGTTGAAAACGTCTATGTATGATGACGTATGCGCGTGACGTCAATCGTTGAAACGGAAGTATTCGGACACCATTGTATCCAATACAAAAAGCTCTGTTTTCTTTGCAAAATTCCCCAGTATTCTGGACATCTCTGTTGGTGAATCTTTTGCAATTTGTTTAATGAACAATGAAGACTGCAAAGAAGAAAGCTGTAGGTGGGATCGGTGTATTAGCGGCTGGCTGCAGCAACACAACCAGGAGGACTTTGACTTGGATAGCAGACGCGCTATCTGACGCTAGCCGCCGACCGCATCGATGATCGGGTGAAGTCCTTCGTCGCTCCGTCAATCGCTGGAACGCAGGTGAGCACGGGTGTTGATGAGCAGATGAGGGCTGGCTGGCGTAGGTGGATAGCTAATGTTTTTAGCATAGCTCTGTGAGGTCCCGTAGCTAAGTTAGCTTCAATGGCGTCGTTAGCAACAGCATTGTTAAGCTTTGCCAGGCTGGAAAGCATTAACCGTGTAGCTACAGGTCCATGGTTTAATAGTATTGTTGATTTTCTGTCTATCCTTCCAGTCAGGGGTTTATTTCTTTTGTTTCTATCTGCAGTTAAGCCCGATGCTATCACTTTAGCTCCGTGGCTAAAGTGCTTCGCCGATGTATTGTCGTGGAGATAAAAGTCACTGTGTATGTCCATTTCGCGTTCTCGACTCTCATTTTCAAGAGGATATAGTATCCGAGGTGGTTTAAAATACAAATCCGTGATTCACAATAGAAAAAGGAGAAAGTGTGGAATCCAATGAGCCCTTGTACCTAAGTTACGGTCAGAGCGAAAAAAGATACGTCCTGCACTGCACTCTAGTCCTTCACTCTCACGTTCCTCATTCACAAATCTTTCATCCTTGCTCAAATTAATGGGGTAATCGGCGCTTTCTCGGTCCGAATCGCTCTCGCTGCTGGTGTAAACAATCGGGAAATGTGAGGAGCCTTTCAACATGTGACATCACGCTACTTCCGGTACAGGCAAGGCTTTTTTTATCAGCGACCAAAAGTTATCGTCGATGTTCTCTACTAAATCCTTTCAGCAAAAATATGGCAATATCGCAAAATGATCAAGTATGACACATAGAATGGATCTGCTATCCCCGTTTAAATTAAAAAAAATCATTTCAGTAGGCCTTTAAAGTGATTTTTTGGATGCAAATTAGGACTGGGCGATATATCGAGTTTGTATGATGTATCGATATACTTTTAAACAAGATATGAACTAAGAAAATATAGTAATATTGATATAATTTATTTCACGTTAAAATGATCAAACACAGCTAATTTGTTGTGTTCCTTATTCTCCCACGCTCTTCCTTCATGGGCTACTAAACTCCTCCCTTTCCTCCTTCCAAGACGTGCTTGCACGTATAAGAACATCCATGATTGGTTGGTTGTTTACCATGATGAGTCACGATTGGTTAGAGACAGGCCAATCAGAGGCAAGATAGGGTGTACATGTGTGACAGTCCATTACATCGTAGACTGGGAATTAAAAAGTGCCTGCCTGCAAATGTATTTTCTTACCTGAGTTTGATACATTTTGTATTATTTGCACAGCTATGTTATTTATTTTACGTAGAAAATAATATTTTTATATTTTATTATTTTTATATTTTATTTATGTTACATAATTCTGTGCTACTTAAACAGTTTCTTTTCTGTGCTGTTAATATCCATCTTGACTAACGGGGTTAATAAAACTGCCACTGACTGTTTACAGTACAGTTGTCATTCACTGTAATTTTACTGAATAAAGCTCAAAAATGAATATCTTTATATGTATACTTTCACCAAAAAATATATCGAGATATATATCGAATATCGTCCATATCACCCAGCCCTAATGCAAATCAACTTTTATTGCCTGTTGGTACCTGTTTTTGTGTGTTTGGGATCGCCGTAAGTCCCGAAAATGTGGAATCAAACCATATTGCTGTGTTGCATATGACGTCACATCCGTTTTTCTTCTTCTTAATTGACATGATAGTCATGCAGCTTGAGCGTAGCATTACAACAAGTGAGAGTGAGTGTAGAGTTTGAGCAGAAAATGCTGTATTGCTGTTCTGTTCTTGGGTGTTCCAGTTGTTCAAATAGAGAGATAGGAAAGAGCGTTCATAGAGTCCCGAAAGAAGTGGTTCATAAAGGTAATAAAGTCAGGGGAAAAACGAAAGTGTGTCGAAGGGAATGGCTCTTAAAAATATCACTCATCATCTTGGGGAATACAATCTTGTGTCTGCAGCGATCGCTTTGTAAAATGTTTGAACGTTTGATTTGTTTGAGAAACTTTCTGTGATGCAATCGAGTTTATTCACTAGTAGTGTTAGAGAGCAGAACTAAATGTATAGAAAGGACAAGAAATCGCATTAGTTGGTGTTCTTTTTTGGTTGCTATGCCTAAATATAACTAAGAAGACCTGGTCATGTTAACGTCATGTTAAGTCCTAGTAATAAATATTGTGATTGTTGGTCCAATCCACAGTATTTTTGTTGTCGATTTTCATAACAGAAACTAAAAGCTTAGTTATTGTTGTTGTTGTGCAGGAAAGCCAAGTGCTTTATTTGGTACGGATGACCACAATATAGCGTCTTTGGTGCTATTTGTTAGCATTAAGATAATATCCTTGATTGTAATAATAAACTAGATGAATAAGTCTCTCGTAGGCTCAACAGCATATACTGAATATTGATATTGGTAGCAAACATTGCTGGACAACAGGGACATTTATAGCTAAATAATGAGACAAGATATGAACTTCACACCACAAAAAGGACTGCAAACATGAATGGTTGATGAGACTAATATTTTTTTGCAGGAAATCAACTGCAAAAACCTAACTTATCCTTTTTCTCATTTGCGTCACGATCACAGCAGCACGGCACTCATTATGTCAATCAAATATGTTACTCTGCGAGGCACGAATACGTCCAACATTGTCTTTCACCGATTACTGCTTAGTTTGTGGACCCCTCAGATGCAATCTTTTCTTCTCTAAATCCTTGTCAAATGAAGTGAGGTGGTATAGCAAGCAGTAACGTCTTGATTGATTGATTGATTTAAACTTTTATTAGTAGATTGCACAGTGAAGTACATATTCCGTACAATTGACCACTAAATGGTAACACCGGAATAAGTTTTTCAACTTGTTTAAGTCGGGGTCCACCTAAATTGATTCATGATACAGATATATACTATCAAATATATACTAACATCATAATACAGTCATCACACACAAGATAATCATCAGAGTATATACATTGAATTATTTACATTATTTACAATCCGGGGTGTGGGATATGGGGGGGGGGGGGGGGGGGGGGGGTTTAGGTTTGGTTGGTATCAACACTTCTGTCATCAACAATCAGCATCAACAATTGCATCATCAGATAAATGGACATTGAAACACTGTAGGTCTGACTTGGTAGGATATGTACAGCAAGTAGTGGACATAGAGAGAGAGATATCAGAAAGCATAAGAAAAACATTTGATTATTAACAATCCGGGGAGGGTGTTAGTTTAGGGTTGAAGTTGCCTGGAGGTGTACTTTTATTGCGGTTTTGAAGGAGGATAAAGATGCCCTTTCTTTTATACCTGTTGGGAGCGCATTCCACATTGATGTGGCATAGAAAGAGAATGAGTTAAGACCTTTGTTAGTTCGGAATCTGGGTTTAACGTGGTTAGTGGAACTCCCCCTGGTGTTGTGGTTATGGCGGTCATTTACGTTAAGGAAGTAGTTTGACATGTACTTCGGTATCAGGGAGGTGTAGCGGATTTTATAGACTAGGCTCAGTGCAAGTTGTTTTACTCTGTCCTCCACCCTGAGCCAGCCCACTTTGGAGACGTGGGTAGGAGTGAGGTGGGATCTGGGGTGGAGGTCTAAAAGTAATCTGACAAGCTTGTTCTGGGATGTTTGGAGTTTAGATTTGAGGGTTTTGGAGGTGCTAGGGTACCAGGAGGTGCATGCGTAATCGAAAAAGGGTTGAACGAGAGTTCCCGCCAGAATCCTCATGGTGCTTTTGTTGACCAGAGAGGAGATTCTATAGAGAAATCTCATTCGTTGGTTGACCTTTTTGATTACCTTGGTTGCCATTTTATCACAGGAAAGATTAGCCTCTAGAATGGAACCTAGGTAGGTGACCTTATCTTTCCTGGTGATAACAATGTCACCCGCTTTTATAGTGAAATCATTGACTTTCTTAAGGTTGATGTGGGACCCAAACAGGATGGATTCCGTTTTACCCAAGTGTATGGATAGCTTGTTGTCGGCGAGCCAGGTGCAAGTTCTACTGAGTTTAGCACTGAGGATTTTCTCCACCTGATACCAGCAGGGCCGAGTCATCCGCATCATGGTGATGATAAATGGTTTAAATCATTTAAACATTTTTTTCTTAAGAGTGTATAAATCCACACATTCCAATTTTAAATATATTTTTCATGATCGCTTATATATTTGCCCCTCACCTTTTAAAATTGCCTAAATTTGCACCGATGCAGGTAAATAAACAGCAGCCTAACGGGACTCTAAACCATCACCTGGAACCCAAAAGTGCCCCTCGGTCACGTGATTTCAACCCAGCAATAAAACGATCTTGCCATCTATCATACTTGCTCCAAACGAGCTATTTGGAATTAGAGACTTTATTGACCTATTTTGCCTTAGTTATGTCAGCAGATGTGTCCGTATATGGTAGAGGTTTACCCGAAGAGCTTTGCACGAGTCCGCCATTATTGTCTAGTTGTAGTCCAAAGTTGTAGTCAATAAGTTACTTATTTTTCTCTATCCTCTTGTTGTGGGGCAGTCTTGCTCATACATGCACATGCATGCTTAAATCCTCCGCTGCTGCCATTTTTAATAACAAGTAACGTACAGTTCTAACTTGTAGGCTCGATACGAAAGCGCTCAAAACCACAACATGGCTGACGGGGTGGAGACGCAGTTCAAGGGGGCTCCCCTTGGACGAGGACTTTGGCAAGTAAATAAGAACGGCGCATTGTGAAGATATCGTCAGAAAGCGGCTTGAAGATGGTCTGTAAAACCACATTTATACAAAATGTTAACCAAAGCCACACCATTACATGTTAGGTAAACCCCAAAGACGTGTTTTAAATATTTTATTTTTAAATCACAACATGACCCCTTTAACAAAAGTGCAGAACAATTCCTGAATCTGCACCAGAAGTAACGTGTTGGTCCTGTAAACTAACAAACTGTGCTGGTGGCAGATTGCCACAGACTTCATGTCCTCTGTATAATTTGAGCAGAATGACTCACACGCCGCAAACTCAACAAGAGGAAGCGAGCACTTGTTCGATTTACACGTCTGGCTAAAACCTAAAATAATCTCTCCCCACTTGCCAATGCCAATAGTAAACATGGTTTCAGTGTAGTTGGGGGGGGAAACCCTACCTATACTCATAACGTTTGTTTGGGTTTTACCTGTGATTCCACTACACTCGGGCCGATGGGAACAGTCATTCTTCTCTGACACACTGCACACAATGTGTCAGTGAGGACTGTCAATCGTCAAAAATGACTTTGGTGACAGTTGTACGGTACAATAAGAGCCGATTTTTGCTATGAGCAATATGGGCGCAATTTATGTGAGGGTGCACGCACACATTTTTTTTGTCCGTTTTCTAGACCAGTGGTCCCCAACCACCGGTCCGGGGCCCGGTACCGGTCCGTGACGCATTTGCTACCGGGCCGCAGAGAAACTTTAAATTATTTATAAAGGACTGCATTTTTTGCTCCTTAACTTTGGCCTGTCCCACTACACTAGGGGCGTCAAACTTGTTTTCATTGACGGCCACACCGCAGTCATGGCTGCAATTAGAGGGCCGCTTGTAACAGTATATAATTAATGAATTTGCCTATGAATTGGAATATTAAAAAAATTTTTTACATAAAGAGTAAAAAATAAATCTGTAGATTTTATCACTGTTTTCTTACAGAAACAAACTGGAAGCTTAGTTGCCAGACTTTTACTGTAAAATATATGGTGGTTTTTAAAAAAAATGTTTTATTTTTTTTACAACATATTACTGTAAAAAGAAATACAGTACTGCTGTTCAATTTTATTTTGGCAACTCAGCAGCCATTTTTTTTTACCATAATAAAATGTGGTACCACAAAATCATCAACCGTGGATTTTGTAGTAAAAAAAAACAAACAAAAACTGACAGCTCAGTCGACAGAATTTTACTGTAAAAAAATAAACATTGGTCGTTTTTTTTCCCAACTTACAGTAATATGCTGTAAAAAAAATTTAAAAACTCCCTAAATGTTACAGTAAAATCTATTGGTCATATTTATAGTGTACAACTTGGTGGATAACTTGCTTCGAAATCATAAGTTAAGCAGATATTTAAGTATTTATTTGGATTTTATCCAACAAAGTTAGATAATATAATATTTGTTGCAATATTGGACACAATTTTTTTCCCCAGTCAAACTAGAAAAAAAAACCTAATAACTTTAGCAAGAAAATATTATTGACAAATATTATTTCCAGGCTTTTGCAGGCCATATAAAATGATGTGGAGGGCCAGATTTGGCCCGCGGGCCTTGAGTTTGACACCTGTGCACTAGACACACCAATGAGCTTGTTTATAGATGTACTATAAAACTCCTCATAGAAAGTTGCCATTTGTTATATTTGTTATAACTTTGTGACATGATACAATGCACATTAATGAAGATGTCATATAGAAAAGTGACAGATTGTAGCCAAAGGCTGATTTCCATCTGCATCTCATTGCAAAGAAACACTAATTCAGCGTTATAGTTAGTTGTATTTTTCATGCACTTATTCTTGCTGTATTTATATGGCACAAGTGGAAAGCCGGTCCCTGAAATTAATGCCAACATTAATTTGCCAATGTCCGTGGTGCAAAAAAAGGTTGGCCAACACTGTTCTAGACGACCGCCGCTCGTTTCGAGTATTGGCCCTTTTTTATATAGAGAAGGCGGAACATTTTCTCCAAGTAAAGGGCGGCAATTTGCCGGCCTGTCTTTCTAAAAACGGAGGCGACCACGTAATATTCCTCTTTGTCCAAAAACAGTTTGGTAACACCTCTGCTTATCTCACCCACAGGCCGGCACTGCTCCGCCTTGGTTTTAATATAGAACTCAAAATAAGTGTACCCTCCGAGGTACACTTAACAGTGGACCAAAACAGACCCTAATTTTCCGCCCTCTCCATAAAAACGATGACCAAAATGCAAAAAGGCAAGCAAATTAGCGGCTTGGTGCTCTGCATAAAAACAGCTACTGACACCTCAACTTGCTGTTGAGAGTGATACAGGTTGAGTGTGTCAGAAGACGCAAGGGGGCGGGGGATCAAGGTGTGACTGCAGAGGTTAGCAAGAGGGAGCGGGCCGAGGGCTGGACAGATCCCAGGCCACTGAGGCCCCACAACACAAACTCAATCAATCAATCAATCAATCAATGTTTATTTATATAGCCCTAAATCACAAGTGTCTCAAAGGGCTGTATAAGCCACAACGAATAAATTGTATTGTATTCCTAAAATTAAAATAGACCCTCATATCTACATGTACCGTACATTCTGGACTGTAAGCAGCTACTTTTTACCTACACTTTGAACCCCGCGGCTTGTAAAATGGTGCAGCTAATTTATTTATTTTTCTTTGTGACGACCATAATACAAAACTAAGGGTGTAACGGTACACAAAAATCTCGGTTCGGTACGTACCTCGGTTTAAAGGTCACGGTTCGGTTCATTTTAAGTGCAGTAAGAAAACAATAAAATATACATTTTCTGGTTATTTAATTATCAAATTTGTAAACAACGGCTTCATCCTTTTAACATTGGGAACACTATAATAATTCTGCCCAAAAATAGAAATAGCTCCGTGTGTGATGGATGTGAGCAACCTTGCCAACCTTGAGACCTCCAATATCGGGAGGTGGGGGGTAGGGGGCGGTGTTGGGGGCGTGGTTATTTACAGCTAGAATTCCCCAACTCGAGTATTTCATATATATTTCATATATATATATATATGTATGAAATACTTGACTTTCAGTGAATTCTAGCTATATATATATATATATATATATATTTATTTATTTTATTTACATAAAAGAAATACTTGAATTTCAGTGTTCCGGTGGCTATCCATTATATGGCAGTATTGTCCTGTTTAACTTCTCCGTTCATGATGAGTATATCATTTCGGTCACTGTGTTCAATGGAGAAGTCTGTTCTACATATTTACAGGCAACATACACCTTCCCCTTCGAACTGTCCTGGATGAACTGAAATTCTTGTTTCCATTCATTTGAATTCGTTAGGCAAGCTGTTTATATTGTGGGAAAGCAGGCGTGAGAACAGGCTGTCCCCACTCAGTCTCAGGTCCGCATTGAGCTGGAGGGGGCGTGGCCTCCAGCTCCGGCTGAATACCGGGAGTTTGTCGGGAGAAAATCTCTGCCGGGAGGTTGTCGGGAGAGGCGCTGAATACCGGGATTCTCCCGCTAAAAACGGGAGGGTTGGCAAGTATGGATGTGAGCCACCACTAGGCTGATCAGTGCAAGAGCAGGCAGTCATGAATGCTAAGGATAACAATAACATACATATACACACAGGGTCCATTACCAGGGTTAATGTGGTCATCATATATAAAATTAAAACTAAATAAGATAAGGCTCAGAATTGGTTTCTTAACAAAACCTTTCTACATATAAAGTGCAACATTAAACTGCTTCAAGTTTTTGCTCAGATTAAATAAAATTAAAAAACCTTTCTTCTACATATAAAAAATGCAACGTTAAACAGTTTCAAGTCAACTCAGCCTCAGATTAACTTTTCTTTTTTCCACCCAGCCTTTAACCCTGGTGACTTTCACTCAATCTTCATGATTTTTGCCAGAAAAATTTGTTTATCCACATTGTCTGCAGAAAGAGCAGACCTGCTTGCAGTTACATGGTCTCCAGCTGTGGAAAATACCCTTTCGCTAGGCAGGGAGGTAGCAGGTATGGCGAGGTAGTGCCTGGCTAACTTGGCAGTAAGAGGATATATGGGCTCATTGTTCTTCCACCATAAAAGTGGGTCAAAATCTAGTTTTTAATGCAATATGGTCTTAAATATGCTGCTATTAAAACACCAACAGCATTTGTTATTGCTTTAGCCCTGCCTGACTTGCAGAGGAGAGGCTGCTTGAATGCGTTGGGGAGCTGTTTGTTCGTCTTTCTCTTCGTTGAAGCAATGTTCACTTTGGGGTGGTGCCGCTTCAAATGGGTTAGCATGTTAGACGTGTTGCCAGAAGCATACCCTACCGCTGCTGAACAATGTCGGCAAACCGCTTTCGCTTTGTCCGCCACTCGTCCTCCATTGTTGTATCGCACCGCGAAGCCGAAGTGTTCCCGAACAGGAGATCTTAACGAGGCAAGAGGGTCTTCCAGCTCTGGCTTTTGCATGTTGTCTTAGCCCGGTCGTTGCTAGCATGCCGTGTGTCGTGCATTGTTTACACAACGTGCGGTACGCTACTTATGTCCGTCCGTGCGGTGCGCTACTTAATATGTTCGTGTGGAAACTCGTTCCGTGCACCTCCGTTTCGAACCGAACCCCCCGTACCGAAACGGTTCAATACAAATACACGTACCGTTACACCCTTATACAAAACGTTTAAAAAATATGAGCAAACACACTGAGAAGGTGTTTAATTGTTTGTGCTAAGCCACAATGTTTTGGTCGAATTCGCTCACTGCAGGTGCTGCGATGTCCTTCCATTTACTGGATTCAACCAGAAGTAGAGTGCCGCTCAGTCTTCTAGCCGTCTGTGGCGTTTCTACTCGTATGGATTCTTCATTTATCACTCCAAGCAACGTTTGTAAGTTTTACAGTATAACTAAAACTGTTTATACTTACTAAACCGTCCCATGTGTGATGTCTGTACGAGTGTTGTCATGCATATTTGTAGGTGTTATCGTGATGTGATGACACTAGCGTTGATAGCATTAGCTAATATGCTAACACGTTTACAAGTGTCTTTGTTAGTGTTATTAACTTACAAAGGCATTCTTTTTGTATTGTTTCAGTTTGACAAATTCCTCAGTAAGCTCACCAGGACGTCACCGTGGAGTTATTGAGTCTGTTCAGCAGATCGGAGAGCGAGCTTTCACAGCTAGTGGGTTCATGACGATGACTTCTGTTTTGTTTGATCAGCTGTTTTACTGGCATGTGACAGGCACCGTTAATGATCTGTAAATAAACATTTCCAGAATTTTTCTCTGTAAACATTCATTTCGCAATGTATATACACTACCGTTCAAAAGTTTGGGGTCACCCAAACAATTTTGTGGAATAGCCTTAATTTCTAAGAACAAGAATAGACTGTCGAGTTTCAGATGAAAGTTCTCTTTTTCTGGCCATTTTGAGCGTTTAATTGACCCCACAAATGTGATGCTCCAGAAACTCAATCTGCTCAAAGGAAGGTCACTTTTGTAGCTTCTGTAACGAGCTAAACTGTTTTCAGATGTGTGAACATGATTGCACAAGGGTTTTCTAATCATCAATTAGCCTTCTGAGCCAATGAGCAAACACATTGTACCATTAGAACACTGGAGTGATAGTTGCTGGAAATGGGCCTCTATACACCTATGTAGATATTGCACCAAAAACCAGACATTTGCAGCTAGAATAGTCATTTACCACATTAGCAATGTATAGAGTGTATTTCTTTAAAGTTAAGACTAGTTTAAAGTTATCTTCATAGAAAAATACAGTGCTTTTCCTTCAAAAATAAGGACATTTCAATGTGACCCCAAACTTTTGAACGGTAGTGTATCTGCGGCTTATAGTCAAGTGTGGCTAATATATGGAAAAAAAATGTTCCCCTAAAATTTTGTGGGTGCGGCTTGTGTACCGGTGCGTTCTATAGGCAGCAAATTACGGTAATTCATTGACCCATGTGAAAAATGAAAGAAAAAAAAGTCTGTGCAGTCATCTTAGTAACTTACGTGACTCTGGTTGATTGACAGGCGAATGGGCGTTGTTGGCAAAAGGTAATGAAAACATTAATGACGTCGAGTCCTCATCTTTAGCATGGATCAAAGTATAAGACCAAAGAAGCCGTCATGTGCCCAGTTTAGAGAAAGAAGAAAAGAAGAAGATGAGAAACGGGAACAAGATAAAGGTATGCAGATTCCTGAGTGACATGAGTGACAGTAGACTATAAACTATTAATTAGCCTCTTGCTAATATGCTGCTATTCGCCACAGAAGACGTCTGTATTTGGGTTTGCTAAACTAGCAACTATAAGAATGGAGGCATCATGTCATGCAACTAATTTTACAGAGACAGTTTGTGTTTGCAAGACAAGTGCAAATTTACACAGACGTCCTGATTTTGGAATATCTTATTGCTATATGCTAAGTTAAATAACTTCTAATATACATTGACATGGCATGTTGTAAGCTCTATGTGATGAATCATTTGTAGTGTGTAGTGTTGTCCCGATACCAATATTCTGGTACCGGTACCAGTATTATTTTGATACTTTTTGGTACTTTTCGATACTTTTCTAAATAAAGTGGACCACAAAAAATTGCATTATTGGCTTTATTTTAACAAAAAATCTTAGGGTACATTAAACATATGTTTATTATTGCAAGTTTGTCCTTAAATAAAATAGTGAACATACAAGACAACTTGTCTTTTATTAGTAAGTAAGCAAACAAAGGCTCTTAATTTAGTCTGCTGACATATGCAGTAACATATTGTGTCATTTATCATTCTATTATTTTGTCAAAATTATGAGGGACAAACTGTAAAAATGTATTATTACTCTACTTGTTCACTTACTGTTAATATCTGCTAACTTTCTCTTTTAACATGTTCTATCTACACTTCTGTTAAAATGTAATAATCATTTATTTTTCTGTTGTTTGGATGCTTTACATTAGTTTTGGATGATACCACAAATTTAGGTATCAATCCGATACCAAGTTCTTACAGGATCATACATTAGTCACATGTAAAGTCCTCATGTGTCCAGGGACATATTTCCTGAGTTTATAAACATAATATAAATAAAAAACGAAAGAAGATGTTGTGATGCCAAAAAATATGGACGTAATAATAGTAGTATCGACTAGATGCGTTCCTGTACTTGATATCATTACAGTTGATGTTAGGTGTGGATCCACCAATGGCGTTTGTTTACATTTTGACGTCGGAGAGCTACGGTGTGCAGTGAAGCATATTTAGCTATTCCTCGTCCTGCAGGGATGATACTTGTAAGAAACTCACTTTATTTGTCGCCATGGAGGCGAGGATTAGTGATTTAGAAGTAGCTAAAACACTGCCGAGTGCGGCAGGACTTTAGCCGCTAGCTAGCTAGCCATGTCTTAAAGCACATTTTACGGTGGCCGTTTCAGTGTTATAACTTCACCTTTATCGTTAGTTTTTAAGCCAAAATGCGTCCGTTCTCCCTCTTCTGTCTACACACTGTGTTTGCTTGTAAGTACTCTGTGATTGCGCGCCGCCGAACATGCTCGTCTGCTCGTAAACCAGCAATGTCACGACGTGACAAACAACGGGAGGGGGGGGGGGACCGGTACTTTTCAGAGGCGGTATAGTACCGAATATTAGGGCTGCGAATCTTTGGGTGTCCCACAATTGGATTCAATATCAATTCTTGGGGTCACGATTCGATTCAAAATCTTTTTTTTTTTTCTCGATTCAACACGATTCTCGATTCAAAAACGATATTTTCCCGATTCAAAAGGATTCTCTATTCATTCAATACATAGGATTTCAGCAGGATCTACCCCAGTCTGCTGACATGCAAGCAGAGTAGTAGATTTTTGTAAAAAGCTTTTATAATTGTAAAGGACAATGTTTTATCAACTGATTGCAATAATGTAAATTTGTTTTAACTATTAAATGAACCAAAAATATGACTTATTTTATCTTTGTGAAAATATTGGACACCGTTTGTTTTTTTTAAGCTTATGAGATGCGATGCAAGTGTAAGCCACTGTGACACTATTGTTCTTTTTTTTTTTTTTTTTAATAAATGTCTAATGATAAGTTCAGTGAGGGATTTTTAATCACTGCTATGTTGAAATTGTAACTAATATTGATACTGTTGTTGATAATATTAATTTTTGATTCACTACTTTTGGTTTGTTCTGTGTCGTGTTTGTGTCTCCTCTCAATTGCTCTGTTTATTGCAGTTCTGAGTGTTGCTGGGTCGGGTTTGGTTTTGGAATTGGAATTGGATTGCATTGTTATGGTATTGCTGTGTATTGTTTTGTTGGATTGATTCATTTTTTTAAAAAAAACAACAACAACAACAAAATTACAAAAATGAAAAAATAAAATAAATAAACATTTCAATATCGATTTTTTAAAAATGAAAATCGATTCTGAATCGCACAACGTGAGAATCGCAATTCGAATTCGAATCGATTTTTTCCCACACCCCTACCGAATATGGTTAATTAGTATTGTGGTACTATACTAATACCGGTGCACCGTACAACCCTATTAGTGTGTTGGGCTTAATTAATAGGATATGAGCATTATGGTCATTTGAATTGGGGAGAGGATGCATGTGTGATGTAAGTGTGATCTAACGTATACATTTAATCTTCATTGTAAATTCAGGGGCATGTCTTTAATATGTTGGCGGTAAAGCACCCACTAGCCAAAATGAGCAGTCAGATACTTCCACGGCAGCCACAGACATGGTTGTGGAGTATGATGAGGCGCCATCTACCTCTGCAGCTATTTATATTTAATTCATTGATCTTGTTTTTGGTTTTTTTACCTTTTCCTATTTGAGGTTATAAAACAAAATAATACCAAAAAATAACATAATATATTGTTGCGTTTGCGTTGGTGGGGATTGTAAGTTGTAAGCGCAGGCTCTGAACATGCTGATGTAGCAGTCGCCACAATACTGAGCGCGGTCACTCATTTTGTGACAGTGACTGACGGAGACAGTGAAAGCAGCCGTCTGTATCCAACACAATCCTACACTTTCATAGACAGGCTGCTGCATTGTGCACACAGTCTGACAATATGAGTGATGGGGCTTGCTTGTCAAGGACTTGATTATATTATTACATATTTATATTACATATGACTTGATTTTTTATTATTACTACATTATAATTAACAATTATTATAATTGGTTATTTATAGTTCAACTCCTACCGTGTTTACTTCTGTGACAACCTCCTGATGTTGTTTATTCAATCAGAAATATCAAGCAGCTAAAATGCGGCAAACATGGATAAGTGTGGAGGGAGTGTTTTGCATTTTTCCATTATGTATTATACTGGATTTAAATGGGTGTACATGTTTTGGTTTTTTTATTATACACTACCGTTCAAAAGTTTGGGGTCACCCAAACAATTTTGTGGAATAGCCATTATTTCTAAGAACAAGAATAGACTGTCAAGTTTCAGATGAAAGTTCTCTTTTTCTGGCCATTTTGAGCGTTTAATTGACCCCACAAATGTGATGCTCCAGAAACTCAATCTGCAAAAAGGAAGGTCAGTTTTGTAGCTTCTGTAAGGAGCTACACTGTTTTCAGATGTGTGAACATGATTGCACAAGGGTTTTCTAATCATCAATTAGCCTTCTGAGCCAATGAGCAAACACATTGTACCATTAGAACACCGGAGTGATAGTTGCTGGAAATGGGCCTCTATACACCTATGTAGATATTGCACCAAAAACCAGACATTTTCAGCTAGAATAGTCATTTACCACATTAGCAATGTATAGAGTGTATTTCTTTAAAGTTAAGACTAGTTTAAATTTATCTTCATTGAAAAGTACAGTGCTTTTCCTTCAAAAATAAGGACATTTCAATGTGACCCCAAACTTTTGAACGGTAGTGTATATTTATTTTTATAGTATCCACAAAGTTCAGTGAGCGGGTTGTGTTATGTGTGACCATGTGTGTTGAATTTTTGTGCTGGTTGATTTTTTTTCTTCTTCTGCACCACGACTAGGGAAGGTTGTTTTTTAATGGGTCTTATAAGTAAATGCTGTGTGGTGTTGCCTTGCAGGTACAGTTAATGGTTGAGTTACTTACGTTGGCCACCAGATAGCAACACAATCAAAGCTATCGGGCCTGCAGCTATTTCTATGTGATATAAATACACCATTCATGGACACCCCTGATTTAGCCTATAATTATAGCATTAAGGTTGACAATGATGTCTACTTTTTTATGTCTGCAGTCGATCGTCGCCATGTTGCACTTCAGGTATTGCGATTTCCCTACATCGCAGACTTTTTTTTTTTTTAAGCATTTTCCACAACATTTTTGCCCTAAAATTCCAAGCATAACGATGGCTAAATCAACTAAAAATATCAATACAGCAGTAGTATTGGTATTAAAAGAGTGTAAAAGTGACTATAGGGTGTTATTTAATGTCTAGAAGGCTTTCATAATGTTGGAAATGTAATTTTGAAGGTTGTAAACCGTTTCATTATGCTTCAGCTAGGAAAATATTCCATTTATAATTAATTCCGACTTGGCGGAAATTAATTTATTGCGGTCATGCTCGGAACCAATTACCAGCCTTAACTGAGGGATTACTGTACTAATAACCTGATTAGAATCAAACCACGTGGATACCAAAGCACAATAAATACATAAACTATACATAATGTAATTTATTCTGGGATAAAGTCAGTATTCCTCAGCAAAACAAGTATGCCTACATTTATATAAAGGTCCCTCTGCATGAACCTAAAATTACACTGAGTGGAAAAGTTTCTCTAAAGGAAAAAAACAGGTTTATAGCAGCTCAGTGATGCAATTGTGCTGCTTATTGGTTCTTTTTAAGACAATGTTATTATAACTTTCAACACAATTAAGACTAAAATTCAACCAATGGCACCTAAAAAGACATCAAATTAGTGAATCACTCTTACTTTACATTTCTTTGTTACCTGTTACAACATCCCCCATTGTTTGCACATGCTGTTTGACTGCTGCTTTACAAATTCTTTCTGGTGATTAAATCTGTCTGCAAGCCAAAACCAGCAGCCTAACTTGTAATTTTAATAACAATTAGAATGCAGCGAGTTGTGTGCGCAGTAATTATAATTAATGCTTGCAGGTGAAATTAAGTTGTTCACACTTTTTAATAGCTCACAATCACGCTGCAAAAAGAGACCGCGTCGTTTCTCACGGGAATGCAATCCATGTAGGACGGCGCCATCGTCTAATTTTGTCATTCTTATGAACGCAGTGGGCTTAACTGTCAACAATTGCATTTGAAAATATGAGGCACATTCTACAAAATAAGGAAAATAGTACACTACTTTATAAGTTTGATTATGAGGCTTTTAATGAAATAAACAACATCTGCATCTAATATCAACGTAAATTGGATATCACTGCAATAAAAAATGGCAGCAAAATAACATGCATGCAATACGTGTCAAATAGTGAAGTGAAGTAAAGTGAATGTAATTTTATAGCGCTTTTCTCTAGTGCCTCAAAGCGCTTTACATAGTGAAACCCACCATCTAAGTTACATTTAAACCAGTGTGGGTGAAGTGTCTTGCCCAAGGACACAACAGCAGTGACTAGGATGGCGGAAGCGGGGATCGAACCCAGAACCCTCAAGTTGTTGGCACGGCCGCTCTACCAACTGAGCTATGCCGCTAAACAAGTCTTAAGTAGGCATGTGCAGGTTAGCACTAAAAGCTTATAACAGTCAGATGCTATTTACTAAATAAACAGCTGTCATTCTGACTATAATGGTGTCAGAACATCAATAGAATATAACACACACTTGGGGGAAGCCATTAATGCTTCAGATATATCTCAGAGAGCGTTAGGAGTCTGCACAGATAGAAAGCAGCTGTACCAATGGCAACATATAGGCAAAACCGGAGGCGGAAGTGAAACTTTCAAAGTAAAAGATTTTAAAATAAGAGTGTCCGCATAAACATGGATCATTTAAACAGGTATTGCTGAAACCAATGTGGCTGTCCAAATGTATACAACTTAACAGAAGAGGTGGGAATCTTCGGACACCTCACAATTCAATTCCATTTCAATTCACGATTCAACACGGTTCTCGTTATATATTTTTGGGTATATAAATTGGAGTAAAACCTTTTCAAAACAGATTACAGGTTACAAAAGTTCCTCTTGGCGGCCGGCATACAATTTATACGTGTAGTGTTAGCCTCAAAAAACAGCTTTTTAAACATTCATTTTAAAAATATTATTTACAAAAATCTCAGAATCAATATAACAAAATAAAATAGAGCAACCCCAACTCCAACCCAATCCCTGCTTTGCAATACTTGGGTAAGAAATTCACAAAGTTATTGAGAAGACATAAAATAAAATAAAAATACGTAAAAAAAATAAAAAAAAAGTTTAATTATAATATATATAATAGTTGTAAATGTTTTTAAAATCAAAAATTGATTCCTCAAAAAATATATATATATATATTTTTTTATAAAGATTCTTGAAAATCATTCATCAATTTAAAATCAGGAAAAAACATATTGCGATTTGGATATAAGTCAATTATTTTTTTTATCACCCCTACTCAGCAGCTTAACAGTTCTTTGGAATTGGCACCACTTCTGAGTAAGGATGCAACAATACAAACATTTCGTATCACGGACATCATTATTATGATATATATATATATATATATATATATATATATATATATATATATATATATATATATATATATATATATATATATATATATATATGGTATTGTTGGATGTCTCAAAAAGTGAAAAAAAGTACACTCACACTGAAATATTTTGACCAACTTACTGTATTTTTTTAAATAACTAAAATAAATAATCACACTGTTAGAAAACCCACTATTTTGCATGTTTTGTGTTTCTTATGCTTCACTGAAAGTGTTTTAGTCTTAGTATTTTATCTGTTTTATAGGCTAATATTTTATGGTTTTAAATATGGGTTTGTACTGTAGCCCTTTAAGATATATTTGAATTTGAAAAGTGTGTAACAAAGAAAATCTATTGTTATTATTGATTACTTCTGGCGGGCGTTGTGTCCTACTCTGTTCAGCAGTCCTTGAATGCACCGTAAAAACACCACTGCCTCTTTTCCTGAGTATACCTGTAGAATCATCACTCTGGGAGACATTTAGAGAGCATAACTTGTAGGTTTAATGTGCACAACTGAATAGCTTAGTTCAGACAGCAATGTGTTTATATAAGTTTATATTGTGGTATGTTGTTTCCTAATGGGGGAAAACATTAATGTCTTTTGATTGATTGATTGAAACTTTTATTGGTAGATTGCACAGTTCAGTACATATTCCGTACAATTGACCACTAAATGGTAACACCCGAATAAGTTTTTCAACTTGTTTAAGTCGGGGTCCACGTAAATCAATTCATGGTCTCTTGTTTTCATGTTAGTATTTAAGCTGGCAACAGTCAGTCCTTGAGTTTATCAAAGTGCAGTCGTCAATCTCGGTTTTTCCAATCATTACTATTAAAAACGTACCACTAACCCTCTGGAGTTTTACAGCGGTTATCGTTATTCCCATTTAGCGTTAATCCTGATTTTTGTTTATTCAAGAACTAGACTCAAACAGACACATATCCGCCCGCAGTAACAAACTCTCAGTACGATGCAAGAAAGTCATAATTAAATATCATCGGTTATGAACATGTTTCCATGAAACATAAAGCGCCTGCAGTGCCCTTCTATGTCACACGGCCGAGGAAATGTGACGCAAGGAAAGAAGAGCTCTGTTTCTTCAGAGGCTGGAATGAAGTGACAACTGACGGCGCAGATGCAGTCAGGCAGCATATAGATATTCAATATTGATTCAGTGGATTCTTCCATCTTGACAAAGGCTCCACTGAATGCTCAATGCCTGCAATTGTAAGATGGTCGGCTGCACCGGCCGAGGCAGACTGAGATGACTACACTCGGAGCCATGAACACTGACGCTGGTTCAAAGTGCAAACACACCTCTGCTCAGTCTCACAAAGATGTATCAGTATCGTCTGCACTTCTGGATCAATATTAATTTGGACTATTTCCAAGCTAAAACACAATTGAAAACATACTGTAGTACTGTACTGCAACAACGCCACCTTCCAACTGCCTGTGTGTCCTTTAAGTCGTTTTTTTTAAAAAGACAGAAGTGACAACGTCATGTCGGCTCTTCCTGTACAGGAGGAAGCAGAAGTGGTTGCTTTCTTTCGTGCTTCATCCCTCATGATTTCCAACATGCTAGATGGTGCAAATTGCATTGCGCCATGACACACGCTTCTCCAAGCTTCCCCAAATACCAAACATGCACAGTGGATTATAATGACAAGCATTACTTATTTGATGAAACTGGTAAATATTGTAAAAGTTAAAGTACCAATGGTTGTCACACACACACTAGATGTGGTGAAATTTGTCCTCTGCATTTGACCAATCCCCTTGTTCACCCCCTGGGAGGTGAGGGGAGCAGTGGGCAGCAGCGGTGCCTCGCCCGGGTATATTTTTTTTGGGTGAATTAAACCCCCAATTCCAACCCTTGATGCTGAGTGCCAAGCAGGGAGGTGTATGTTGGGGCTGTTTTGCATTTGACAACGGCCTAATATTAATCTGAAACATGCTTATTTAAGGTCATTTTATGCATTTTGGCCTAAACCAAGCATTTTCGAGCACAAAAATGGCTAAATGTACATCAAACAACAAATCTAAGGGACTCCAATCTATTGAACAGGAAAACATCATCTTTCAACAAGTTGCAGTATTGTCACACAGGTAGTAGTTGTGTTTAGGAAATGTGTGTGAGAGTCTACATTACTGTACAGCAGTGTTGGCATTAACGCACTTTTTGTGTCTTTTTACGCGTTGAAATCAGAAAGGACGCGGATTTTTTACGATTTTTTACATCTATCATTTGTTTTCAAACGGTTACAAAAAAGTGGAACCCCAAAAATTTACTGTGGGACCCCATTTTTATGACTTGATGGGGTCCCTGGGACCCCATTTTGAAACTGCTGCATACGGCTGTACAGTATGTCTTATTTATGTGGCCTATTTTCTACTATTATGCCTACTATATTGTGTAAAGGTGACTACATGGGTGTTATTTCATGCCTAGAGGGCCTTAAAAAGTAGGTATTTTACAGGTTTAAATGCTGTAATCATGAAAACATTTGATTTCAAAATCAGGACTATATTATACAGGGGCCTCACCATAGAGACACTCATTTACTGCACATTTGTGTGATCATGCTCCAACCTGTAGTGTTTTGCAATGTTTTCAAAAAAGCAGGAGACATGTACCACTTTTTATGGGCATTTTAACAGCAGTTGTGCAGTGCATCTACATTGACACCACTTTTCTTTTTTTTTTACCGCTGAAGGTGCATGGGAGGGAGGCTGCACTTAATGTGCTCAAGACGCTAGAAATGCATATACTTCAAGAAGTTTTTATCATATCATATTATTTTATGATTATATTATTAATTTATGTCATTGCCTGAAATAAATAAATAAATGAAAAAATGAAAAAAAAAAATTATACATTCTAGGTGAAAAAAACAAACATTAAAAAAAAATTAAATTACATTAAAACGCATCAACTTAATTTTTTTTAATCACCCCCCTTAAGTCATCCAGCAGCTATGAAATTATGAAAGGATGTTGCTGAATAGAAGATGTGTGTAATTTCTTTTTTACAAAACTTAAAACCAGTGAAGTTTGCACGTTGTGTAAATCGTAAATAAAAACAGAATACAATGATTTGCAAATACTTTTCAACCTATATTCAGTTGAAAAGACTGCAAAGACAAGATACTTAACGATCAAACTGGAAAAGTTTGTTATTTTTTGCAAATATCAGCTCATTTGGAATTTGATGCCTGCAACATGTTTCAAAAAAGCTGGCACAAGTGGCAAAAAAGACTGAGAAAGTTGAGGAATGCTCATCAAACACTTATTTGGAACATCGCACAGGTGAACAGGCTCATTGGGAACAGGTGGGTGCCATGATTGGGAATAAAAGCAGCTTCCATGAAATGCTCAGTCATTCACAAACAAGGATGGGGCGAGGGTCACCGCTTTGTGAACAAATGCGTGAGCAATTTGTCTCACAGTTTAAGAACAACATTTCTCAACGAGCTATTGCAAAGAATTTAGGGATTTCACCATCTACGGTCCGTAATATCATCAAAAGTTTCAGAGAATCTGGAGAAATCACTGCACGTAAGCGATGATATTACGGAACTTGGATCCCTCAGGCGGTATTGCATCAAAAAGCGACATCAGTGTGTAAAGAATATCACCACATGGGCTCAGGAACACTTCAGAAAACTACTGTCAATAACTACAATTCGTCGCTCCATCTGTAAGTGCAAGTTAAAACTCTACTATGCAAAGCGAAAGCCATTTATCAACAACACCCAGAAACGCCGGCAGTTTCGCTGGGCCCGAGCTCATCTAAGATGGACTGATGCAAAGTGGAAAAGTGTTTTGTATTTCTGACCATTCAAATATGTTGAAACGTACACATAGGACGGAGCATTGTCTGTCTATTGTGTGTCTTTGCAGCGCAAGCACACCTCTGTCACAGCCGTGTGCCTAACTGTGCCAGTCTGCGGGTCCTTTTCAAACATGCTAAATAAATCCCCAAATAGTACTCCCAAAACAGCAATAAGAAGTGTTGATTAATCACATTGCACGTGCTGTATAATATATATGCATGTTTTTCCTCCCAGTATTGTGGGTGTTTTGATGATCAGCATATATTTTGCACATTAATGAAGACAGAGACACAAAATGCACTGCACGCCCTTTTCTGCTCATGTAACTGACAAAATCCACTTTGTACACGTTAGTAGGTCAGCTTTGCGTGTGCGATCGAGTTTGCGCGTGTTTTTACCACTGCCCTTAAATCTGTAATAAAATAATGCATCAATTCCAATGGCAAGGGTTATGCAGGAAGTAGGTAATAATAATAATAATTAGAGATGTCCGATAATGGCTTTTTTGCCGATATCTGATATTCCGATATTGTCCAACTCTTAATTACCGATTCCGATATCAACCGATACCGATATATACAGTCGTGGAATTAACACATTATTATGCCTAATTTTGTTGTGATGCCCCGCTGGATGCATTAAACAATGTAACAAGGTTTTCCAAAATAAATCAACTCAAGTTATGGAAAAAAATGCCAACATGGCACTGCCATATTTATTATTGAAGTCACAAAGTGCATTATTTTTTTAACATGCCTCAAAACAGCAGCTTGGAATTTGGGACGTGAGGAGGTTGAGGTGGGCGGGGTTGGGGGTAGCGGGTAGCTGTATATTGTAGCGTCCCAGAAGAGTTAGTGCTGCAAGGGGTTCTGGGTATTTGTTCTGTTGTGTTTATGTTGTGTTACGGTGCGGATGTTCTCCCGAAATGTGTTTGTCATTCTTGTTTAGTGCGGGTTCACAGTGTGGCGCATCTTTGTAACAGTGTTAAAGTTGTTCATACGGCCACCCTCAGTGTGACCTGTATGGCTGTTGACCAAGTATGGTTGCATTCACTTGTGTGTGTGAAAAACCGTAGATATTATGTGATTGGACCGGCACGCAAAGGCAGTGCTTTTAAGGTTTATTTCCCTACGTTCATGTACCACTACCTACAGCGGCGTTTTAAAAAGTCATACATTTTACTCTTTGAAACCGATACCGATAATTTCCGAACAGATACCGATAATTTCCGATATTACATTTTAAAGCATTTATCGGCCGATAATATCGGCAGCTCGATATTATCGGACATCTCTAATAACAATGATTGAATACCAGCCCTGTGAGCTGCTATGTTGCATTGTGACGAATGCAACGACAATAATAGTTGCACTGAGCAATTATGCTGCGTTCCAGAAAATTGCAGCATGCATTGAAGGCATCAACAAGACCTACAAGAACTACATTTGTAGAATTCCAGATTAGATGTTCAACATTTAGGACTAGTACCGTGACCTCTGACCTCTGACTAGGGTAGATTGTGCTACATCTAAATGGGCACAAGAGCCAACATACAGCAAGGCTCAAGTAATGTAAGCTAACAGGGTTAGCTGGAATGTTTACTTCATGGGGGTGGGGAGGATCCACCAGGATAAAGACGTAGAAACGATGACAGCTAACGGGTTAATCGGCTTTTCTTTTTTTTTTTTTAAACCCACATTGGATTGGTGGAAGATTGCGGGGTCTAAACAAACAGAAAAGAGTGATAAGAGCTTGAGCTGAGGGTCTAACTCCAAGTAGATAAAGAGACTTGGTTGGACTCCTACATGCACATACTGGACATGTGTTCACACACATATCTAATACCGCCTGGTACTCTAAATTAATACTTCCTAATGATTGTTTCAGAATGTAGAACACATTTGCCACGTATTTTCATTCATCACTCCAAGCAACGTGTGTAAGTTTTACAATATAACTAAAACAATTAATTTTTACTAAACCGTCCCATATCTGATGTCTGTAGGAGTTGTTTCATCATGCTATAGTAATGTAATCAAGTTAGTGTCGTTACCATTAGCGAATATGCTAACATGTTTACAAGTGTCTGTGTTAGTATTATCAACTTACAATGGCATTCCTTCTGTATTGTTTCAGTTTCGTAAACTCACCAAAACGCCACCGTGGAGTTATTAAGTCTGTTTAGCTGATTGGAGAGCTAGCTTCCGCAGCTAGTGGGTCCATGACGATGAGATCTGGGGTTTTTTAATCAGACGTTTCACTGCTGTTTTACAGGCACTGTTTGGAAACAATTAAGGTATGCAAATAAACATTTACAAAATATTTTGTGCCGGTATATATCTGTGTCTTCTAGTCCGGTGCTGCTAATGGATGAAAAAATAAATAAAAATACTAAAATTTGGCGGGTGGGGTTTAACTACCGGTGCGCTCTATTGCCCGGACAACAGTTAGAAGTGGAGATGTCCGAAAATATCGGACTACCGATATTATCGGCCGATAAATGCTTTAAAATGTAATATCGAAATTATCGTTATCGGTTTCAAATAGTATAATGTATGACTTTTTAAAACGCCACTGTACAGAGTGGTACACGGACGTAGGAAGAAGTAGAGAACGGCAATAAACCTTAAAGGCATTGCCTTTGCGTGCCGACCCAATCACATAATATCTACAGCTTTTCACACACAAGTGACTGCAAGGCATACTTGGTCAACAGCCATACAGGTCACACTGAGGGTAGCCGTATAAACAACTTTAACACTGTTACAAATATGCGCCACACTGTGAACCCACACCAAACAAGAATGACAAACACATTTCGGGAGAACATCCGCACCGTAACACAACATAAACACAACAGAACAAATACCCAGAACCCCTTGCAGCACTAACTCTTCCGGGACGCTACAATATACACCCCCCACCCCCCCACCCCCCACACACACACACCTCAACCCCCACCCAACCCCGCCCGTTACATTGTTTAATGCATCCAGCGGGGCATCACAACAAAATTAGGCATAATAATGTGTTAATTCCACGACTGTATATATCGGTATCGGTTGATATCGGAATCGGTAATTAAGAGTTGGACAATATCGGAATATCGGATATCGGCAAAAAAAACATTATCGGACATCTCGAGTTAGAAGTGCTAATAACGGCTATCACAGAAGTTTCTATTATTGTTTACACTCCGAGCAACTAATCTTTGAACGTCAACTGCCGAGGTTGGCGAGGACTCTCCTATTTTCCGAGTAGGAAACCCGACCCTCGGAGGGCATTCCAGTGGAAACTTCGGACTAGTAACTCGGAAATTCTGACTTCCAGGTACAAATGGAATGCTTAATTAGGAAGGTTGGGTAAAAAAAAATATGTCGTGAGTCATACCAAAAGACTATAAAAATGGGACCCATTACCTCCCTGCTAGGCACTTAGGGGTAAATCAACAAAATGATTCCCGAGCGCAGCCACCGCTGCTGCTCACTGCTCCCCTCACCTCCCAGTGGGTGGAACAAGGGGATGGGTCAAATGCAGAGGGTAATTTCACCACACCTAGTGTGTGTGTGACTATCAGTGGTACCACCTCAATAATTGTGCTCTGGACATTGCATTGCTGCAACATCAACGTAACACCCATCAGACATCTGACTCTTCCCACCCCCACACCCCTCTATTCGCGATCTTCTTGACAATGCTTAAATGTAAACTATTGTCAACCTGCACTTCAAAGCAGTTTCTATGCCGCTAGATGAAGCCCAAACACAATCTCGTTGACATGTATGACTTAAGTGTTATTATGACAATAAAAGGAAATGATTGAATTGATTGATTGATTCTTTAACTTTAGTAACTCGGAAATTCCAAAATGGAATGCTTAATTAGTAAGCTTGGATAAAAAAAAATGATGTTGTGAATTCAAACCCCGGCCGAGTCATACCAAAGACTATAACAATGGGACCCATTACCTCCCTGCTTGGCACTCAGCATCAAGGGTTGGAAACAGTGGTACTTTAACTTTAGTATCTCGGAAATTCCGAAATGGAATGCTTAATTAGTAAGGTTGGATAAAAAAATTCTAACATCTGAAAAAAAAAAACAGACAAACTGTACTAAGCAGCAGTCGCTGATTACCGCTTGGCGCCCGGCAAATTGCCATTCGTGTTGATCGTTCATGAGATTTAGGAGTGGCATAAAATTTAAACCAGTGATAAATCAAAAAATATGATTTAGCACTTCCACATCATGTAGAACAAGAGTACAGTACGACGTTTTAAACATGTACACTATCTATTAAATCTGAGGGGCCCTTTAAAAATGTCGATGTGTATAGTTAGCAATGTTCCCTGTTCCCCCCCAAAAGTTATACTTTTGTCGTTTATTTACCAACTGAATAAAGCTTATTGATGCCCGCAGGTAATCAAAAAGCACATATTAGCATAAGGGAAGTCGAGGGAAATACCTTCAAAGCTAATAAACCAGAATGCAAATAACTGGTAGGTTGTGGACACAAAGCCCTATTTAGTTTATTTCAAGCAACAGGTTTGGACTGTTGCCTTTGGCTAAAGTCAAGAAACTAAAGAGGCATGCTTGTTCTCTTTTTTTTTTTTTTCTTAAAAAAAAAAGGGTTGGGCTGACTGAACATCTGCACGGGTGTATGGAAGGGTCGAGTTCACATTCACATTGGTCATGAGGATGCCATTGCTTGCAACACATGCCTGCTAAATGCATATCAAGTGACAGAAAATATGTATGTACATTTCGGACGAAAATAGGTAAACACGTTTTGCTGAGTAAATAAATACCAAAGGCAGCATTTGGGCGAACACCGGCTTACTCAGTGCTAAACAGTAGTCATTTATGATCTCCATTACAGTGACAAGGAACAACACGGGGACTAGAAGTCGGTCAGTGGTGCTGGTCTTGATTATGCATCGCTCGCTCACATTCCTTGCAGCATTACCTCGCATGGCAATAACACAGGCTCCATTGAGCTTGACTGCGCCAACAACAAGATCATTGAGGAAGTGTCGCACAGGCTGGTCACGCACTTTCCACTGACCCCTTCCACCGAGCCACAGCAGTACAGTGAGACAAATCTGATTAGCCCCAGCTATTCTATAAATTAAGTGGGCATGCAGCAAAAATAATCCTGTGACCCAGCGCTCTGATGAAGAGTGCATGAATAAACAGCGAGGGCATGACAGTAAAGGAAAAATGAAACACATCCGTGCTGCTCTATTAAAGGCTTCCATTTTGTATAAAATATTTCATTATTATTAGAGATGTCCGATAATGGCCTTTTTGCCGATATCCGATATTGTCCAACTCTTAATTACCGATTCCGATATCAACTGATACCGATATATACAGTCGTGGAATTAACACATTATTATGCCTAATCTTGTTGTGGTGCCCCACTGGATGCATTAAACAATGTAACAAGGTTTTCCAAAATAAATCAACTCAAGTTATGGAAAAAAATGCCAACATGGCACTGCCATATTTATTTTGAAGTCACAAAGTGCATTATTTTTTTTGAACATGCCTCAAAACAGCAGCTTGGAATTTGGGACATGCTCTCCCTGAGAGAGCATGAGGAGGTTGAGGTGGGTGGGGCTGGGGGCGGGGGGCGGGGGGTGGGGTTGAGGTGGGGGGCGGGGTTGAGGTGGGGGGGCGGGGTAGTGGGTAGCAGGGGGTGTATATTGTAGCGTCCCGGAAGAGTTAGTGCTGCAAGGGGTTCTGGGTAATTGTTCTGTTGTGTTTATGTTGTGTTACGGTGCGGATGTTCTCCCGAAATGTGTTTGTCATTCTTGTTTGGTGTGGGTTCACAGTGTGGCGCATATTTGTAACAGTGTTAAAGTTGTTCATACGGCCACCCTCAGTGTGACCTGTATGGCTGTTGACCAAGTATGAATTGCATTCACTTGTGTGTGTGAAAAGCCGTAGATATTATGTGATTGGGCCGGCACGCAAAGGCAGTGCCTTTAAGGTTTATTGGCGCTCCCTACGCCCTTGTACACAGCAGCGTTTTAAAAAGTCATAAATTTTACTTTTTAAAACCGATACCGATAATTTTGAAACCGATACCGATATTACATTTTAAAGCATTTATCGGCCGATAATATCGTCAGTCCGATATTATCGGACATCTCTAATTATTATCAATAACATGAGTAATAACAAGAACAATATAAAAAATATTCTCATTATCATCAACAATAACCGTGCAATAGTGCTTTTGTAAAAGGCGTTTTTTTTACTCGTGCCCCATAGCTGTTGCACCAAAGTAGGGCTGGGCGATATATCGAATATACTCGATATATAGCGGGTTTGTCCCTGTGCGATGTAGAAAATGACTATATCGTGAGTATTCCAGTATACGTTCTCACACAGTTGCTTTTAGCTGCGGGCATTACACTTCAGGCTTTTCTCACTCTTTCTTGTCTCTCCTTCTTACGAGAGTGATAAAACAAGCGCACCTTCTTACATTGTCACATACTGTCGCACGTGCAACGTCATACTTTAATATTTATTTCACTAACTGCTTCTTTGCTATCACTTTTACCATCACATTTGTACACATCCTATTTGCTGATGTTGTTGTTATTGTTGTGTTTGCTGATGTTGTTGTCTCTCAGTCGTAACCCCTTCTTGTCCCCGCAACTTCCCACTCTGTCTTCCTTTTTATCTCTCTTTCTATCCCCTCCTGCTCCGGTCCGGCTGCGCCAAACAATAATATAAATCCATTTAATAAAGTCAAATACAAATAAGGCAACAAGAGAAGTATCCCATACAACCAACAATGTGATTTGCCTGAGTAGCTGGACAGGACGAAAAATTAAAAATAAAAAAAATAATTGATAATTGATTTATTTATAGTGAATAAAGATAGTTGTAAAATTTGGCTGACTGCAGCAGGCCACCTCACCGAGAGATCCGATCAGCTCCTTTATTTTAGGGCACTTATGTTCCAGTTTTGCATACATTTTCATGACGGGTAATCTAATGAATGTGATGGGAATTAATTTAACGGTTTCAAAGGCAGTTTTTTAAAGTCGCAAGTGATAAACGCTTGCTTAGTGAAACGAAATGTGAAACTGCATTAATATAAACAAATTAAAGATTCATCAATACCATCCATCTTCCATCTTCTTCCGCTTATCTGAAGTCGGGTCTTGCTCTTCCCGGGGGATCCCGAGGCGTTCCCAAGCCAGCTGGGAGACATATTCTCTCCACCGTGTCCTGGGTCTTCCCTGTGGTCTCCTACCGGTCGGCTGCGCCCTAAACACCTCCTCAGAGTGGCGTTCGGGGGGCATTCTGACCATATGCCCGGACCACCTCATCAGGAGCAGCGACTTTACTCTGAGCTCCTCTTGAATGACAGAACTTCTCACCCTATCTCTAAGGGAGAGCCCCGCCATTCGACGGAAGAAACTCATTTCGGCCGCTTGTACCCGTGATCTCGTCCTTTTGGTCATAACCCAAAGCTCATGACCATAGGGAGAATAGGGAAGTAGATCGACCGGTAAATTAAGAGATTTGCCTTTCGGCTCACCTTCTCCACCAGGACGGACCGATACAGGTTACGCATCACTGCACCGATCCGCCTGTCAATCTCCTGAATCGTAATCGAATCGTGAGGTGCCCAAAGATTCCCACCTCTAATCTTGAATGCTAATATTATTATAATAATACAGTAGAATTATTGATTTATGTTTTTATTTCAACCCTGCAAGGTATTGTGAGTAGGGCAGGCGGCCATGTCACTATCATTTACTGATACTGATACTTTGTTACATGGGACAATGCACATTAATGAATTAATATATAAAATGTAAATGTGCCAGATTGTAGCCAAAAGCTAATTTACATCTGCAGGTTGATGGTTTACAACAAGGTAAAAAAAACGCACCAATACAGTAGAATAAAATACACAGACTTCAGATACAATAATAACAATTAAGTACAATGGTTTGTAAACCAATGCTTATGCTTGGCCCTGCACTCTGCCGCTGGGTGACATCATACGCAAATACGGTGTTAGCTTTCACTGTTATGCTGATGACACCCAACTCTACATGCCCCTAAAGCTGACCAACACGCCGGATTGTAGTCAGCTGGAGGCATGTCTTAATGAAATTAAACAATGGATGTCCGCTAACTTTTTGCAACTCAACGCTAAGAAAACGGAAATGCTGATTATCGGTCCTGCTAGACACCGACATCTATTTAATAATACCACCTTAACATTTGACAACCAAACAATTACACAAGGCGACTCGGTAAAGAATCTGGGTATTATCTTCGACCCAACTCTCTCGTTTGAGTCACACATTAAGAGTGTGACTAAAACGGCCTTCTTTCATCTCCGTAATATCGCTAAAATTCGTTCCATCTTGTCCACAAGCGACGCTGAGATCATTATTCATGCGTTGGTTACGTCTCGTCTCGATTACTGTAACGTATTATTTTCGGGTCTCCCTATGTCTAGCATTAAAAGATTACAGTTGGTACAAAAGGCGGCTGCTAGACTTTTGACAAAAACAAGAAAGTTTGATCATATTACGCCTATACTGGCTCACTTGCACTGGCTTCCTGTGCACTTAAGATGCGACTTTAAGGTTTTACTACTTACGTATAAAATACTACACGGTTTAGCTCCAGCCTATCTCGCTGATTGTATTGTATCATATGTCCCGACAAGAAATCTGCGTTCAAAGAACTCCGGCTTATTAGTGATTCCCAGAGCCCAAAAAAAGTCTGCGGGCTATTGAGCGTTTTCTATTCGGGCTCCAGTACTCTGGAATGCCCTCCCGGTAACAGTTAGAGATGCTACCTCAGTAGAAGCATTTAAGTCCCATCTTAAAACTCATTTGTATAATCTAGCCTTTAAATAGACCCCCCTTTTTAGACCAGTTGATCTGCAGTTTCTTTTCTTCTCTCCTCTTCTCCCCTGTCCCTTGGGAGGGGGAGTTGCATAGGTCCGGTGGCCATGGATGAAGTGCTGGCTGTCCAGAGTCGGGACCCCGGGTGGACCACTAGCCTGTGCATCGGTTGGGGACATCTCTGCGCTGCTGACCCGTCTCCGCTCGGGATGGTTTCCTGCTGGCCCCACTATGGACTGGACTCTCGCTGATGTGTTGGATCCACTGTGGACTGGACTTTCACAATATTATGTCAGACCCACTCGACATCCATTGCTTTCGGTCTCCCCTAGAGGGGGGGGGTTACCCACATATGCGGTCCTCTCCAAGGTTTCTCATAGTCATTCACCGACGTCCCACTGGGGTGAGTTTTTCCTTGCCCGTATGTGGGCTCTGTACCGAGGATGTCATTGTGGCTTGTGCAGCCCTTTGAGACACTTGTGATTTAGGGCTATATAAATAAACATTGATTGATTGATTGAATGTGTATTCAAAGACATCTACATTTGTTTAAAAATTGCAAGTAGAACATGAATAAATATAAAACAATAAATAAAAAAGTTCATCAACCAACCCTGCAGTGCCCCGTGTTGAAGACCTATGGATTAAACTATTAAAACGTGTTAACTCATTGTTATCTTTATAGACATACTGTATATCCTGAATTCATTGAGATTTTCTGCAGTTTTAGCTAATACAGTGACTAATTTACAAATGCAGGGTCCGTACACCTTTTCCATGGCCAAATTCAAGCACTTTTTAAGGACTTTCAAGATCAATTGTCCAGTTTTTCCAGTACCCTTCAAAAAGCGAAAACCAGTCTGAATCAATCCATAGCCTTGTTGTTTGAGGTCACCAAATGCTATCTGTAGGAAAAATACGGAAAATCTGCTAAAACCTAAGCCTAACATTGAACCAGCAGTTATCATTAACTGAATGGGGAATAGAAAATGAAGCAGTGTGACCATTCAAATGTCAATGGTGTTTGCAAACGTGTCTCCATTGTTGTTGTTTTTCAAATTTCTTGTTCTTTTTCTTACTTACAGCACTCAATGACATCAAACAGCACGGATTGATTCACACAAGTTGAGTAGACAACCAAAATAATGGAGCAAAAAATACATCGAACCATGTTGGATTTCCTTTTTGCATACTTTGCAGCAGGCTACACATGGATTTGGTCCACGTTTTATCCAAAATTTTGTATTTGTCATTTTCCATCCAATGTTCATTAAAACGACAACCTCCCGGCATGATGGACCGATGCACCACTGTCCTCTTGGGGGCGACACAGAGCCGCATGACAACAACCTAATGTAAGGGCTCGTGCAAAGCCAACACCTCAAGCGTGTAGCGTTCATTTTTAAGGAAACTTAATTTTATTTTTTTCCATTTTATAAATTAGCCTATTGAGTCAGACTGCCGAGAAATATGATGATAATTTCCAAGCATTTACAAGCACTTTACCCAAAATTCAAGCATTTTTCAAACCTTGAAAACTAGAGATGTCCGATAATATCGGGCTGCCGATATTCTCGGCCGATAAATGCTTTAAAATGTAATATCGGAAATTATCGGTATCGGTTTCAAGAAGTAAAATGTATGACTTTTTAAAACGCCGTTGTACGGAGTGGTACACGGACGTAGGGAGAAGTACAGAGCGCCTATAAACCTTAAAGGCACTGCCTTTGCGCGCTGGCCCAATCATATAATACCTACAGCTTTTCACACACGCAAGTGAATGCAAAGCATACTTGGTCAACAGCCATACAGGTCACACTGAGGGTAGCCGTATAAACAATTTTAACACTTTTACAAATATGCGCCACACACTAACCCCCCACCCTCTCAACCCCGCCCACCTCAACCTCCTCATGCTCTCTCAGGGAGAGCATGTCCCAAATTCCAAGCTGCTGTTTTGAGGCATGTTAAAAAAAATAATGCACTTTGTGACTTCAATAATAAATATGGCAGTGCCATGTTGGCATTTTATTCCATAACTTGAGTTGATTTATCTTGGAAAACCTTGTTACATTGTTTAATGCATCCAGCGGGGCATCACAACAAAATTAAGCATAATAATGTGTTGATTCCAAAACTGTATATATCGGTATCGGTTGATATCGGAATCAGTAATTAAGAGTTGGACAATATCGGAATATCGGATATCGGCAAAAAAGCCATTATCGGACATCTCTATTGAAAACACAACATTAAAATCCAAGCATTTTCAAGGTTTTTAAGCACCCGTACGAACCCTGAATATGTGTAAGAATGGATGAATTCAGTTTTGCAGCTTTTTCTTTGAATTCCAATATTTTAATGCATATATTTGGTGTTGATGATATGGGATATTACTATAAGAAGCAACATCTGCCACAAAAACATTGTATTAACCACAAGGTTAAACAGATAAAAGGGCTTGCCGATTCAGCTGAAATGTTGTGCCGTTTATTGTTGACTGCTGCGCTGGTAGATATCGACCGCGCCTTGTTGAAAACCTACCATTAGCTTCATATGGGGACGGTAGTACTATGTGGGCAAACATAAATCTCCTGAGATGACAACTCGAGTGGAGCAACTCGTGCCACTGGGAGGGAGACGATCACACGTCAAGCACTTTGTGTCAGCTTCTTCTGGCATTAACTTGACAGTTGAATGTATTGCTATTGTGCTATTGACTGTATATTTTGTGCAGCACTTTTCTCCATTGTCTGACTGACACCAGTCAATGAAATGAGTTCACTGTACAATCTAAAGCAATGCATTGTAGCATTTTCTTTCCTTTTTTTTTCTATTTAACTTGTAATGTAATATATATGCTCAGTGTGAGAGGCATGCAAATTCTTCTTGCGTTAGAAGTGCCGTGGCCATTAAAAGAGAGCCGGCATGTTGCAGCTCGCAGTCTTTGGTAACTTAAGACGGCAGGATGAAAGTACGTAGGAGGTGAGTGGAGGGGGGTGTTTAACTTCATGTGGAAAAGCATAAACATCCCAAACTGGATTAACTTGTTAGGTTTATATGGCGACTGCTGTGTTGCCATCTACTCTTCTTATTGTGAAGCCTTTTGTTTGCAGAAAGGCGCATTCTTAGGTAGAGATTTATGTTGTCGACATGAAGACGTCCAGAACAAAACCGGTCACTGAAGATCACAAGCCTCGATATGCTGCTGTGAGACAAAATTAGTCAAATATAGAAGCTGATGACCACGGATACACTTTCCTGAAAGTTTTGCGAATAAATTAGGGCTGCAACAAATAACTGATTAGAACAGTGTTTCTCAAACTTTTTCCCTAAGTACCACCTCAGAAAAAACTTGAATCTCCAAGTACCACCATAATGACCAACATTAAAGTACAGTAGCGTATTAGGCCTAAGCATACATTAAAAACAAAGCAGAGGTTTTATTTAACAAGTATATTTAATATTTTCAGCCACTGTAACATTACACACAGTTTGAACAGTTACACTCTGTTTTGATATAGAAAAATAAAACACTGTACTTTAATCAAGTGGTTATTTTGCGTACCACTCGATGGAGCCCGCGTACTACTGGTAGTACACATACCACAGACTAGAAAAAAGCTTCAAGTTATATTGTCTTGTTTTGATTAATCCTTTAATGTGTCTAACTAATAAAAATGTACGACCGACAGACAATTCTGGATGTGGATGGATCGGGTCGTTATAGACTGAAAGATGCATGTACGGTGGACCTCCTCGCTAGCATGGGAATACTTCGTGGGCTACATCGAGCGGCCTTTGTAGCAGCGGAGTAAAGTGCTAGCGGTGACCGCCAATGGAGACGACATAAGCGGTGCAAGCGGAAGCAGAAGCGGGGATGCCGAGCTGGGCTAACAACAAAGAGAAAAGCTAACCAAAGAAGCGTGGAGTCTCCGGGTAAGAAGCCATTTAAACTAGAACTAGCCGGCGTCAGGCTGGATAATCCCTGCACACATAGCAATTCTCTTAGAATAAAACACAACTCACATAATGTTTTTTCTTTTGTGACCGTGTCAGAGGCAGACATACATTGTACTGAGGTAGCTAACTATGATGCGTTCAGTTTATCGCAACATCAAGCAAACAATCTGAATATCCCCGTCGTATCAATTCCTAGATATGGTCGAAACTATTTAAAGTGCAATACGCATAATAAACGCAACAGTATTAATATTGCTACTTCGGATAATTTCAACAAACAATCCTCAAAACAGCCCACTACCTATAATATGGGCTTTTTAAACATAAGATCATTATCTTCCAAAACGTTATTAGTTAATGAAGTCATTAGAGACAACAAACTTGACGTCGTTGGTCTCGCCGAGACCTGGCTCAAAGCAGACGATGTTTTTGCGCTAAATGAGGCATCTCCTCCTAACTATACCAATACACATGTTGCCCGACCTCTTAAAAGGGGAGGGGGTGTCGCACTAATATACAATGAAAACTATAATCTTACACCTAACCTAAATAATAAATATAACTCGTTTGAGGTGCTCACTTTGAGGTTTGTCACACCGCTGCCTCTCCACCTGGCTGTTATCTACCGCCCCCCTGGGCCCTATTCGGACTTCATCAGTGAATTCTCAGAGTTTGTTGCTGATCTAGTGACGCACGCCGACAATATAATCATAATGGGGGACTTTAATATCCATATGAATACCCCATCGGACCCTCCATGCGTGGCGCTCTAGACTATAATTGATAGCTGTGGTCTTACACAAATAATAAATGAACCCACGCATCGCAACGGTAATACGATAGATCTAGTGCTTGTCAGGGGTGTCACCACCTCTAAAGTTACGATACTCCCGTACACTAAAGTAATGTCCGATCATTACCTTATAAAATTCGAAGTTCTGACTCATTGTCAACAAACTAATAATAATAATAATAACTACTATAGCAGCCGCAACATTAATGCTGCCACAACGACGACTCTTACTGACCTACTGCCTTCGGTAATGGCACCATTCCCAAATTATGTGGGCTCTATTGATAACCTCACTAACAACTTTAATGACGCCCTGCGCGACACCATTGATATTGTAGCACCGCTAAAGCTAAAAAGGGCCCCTAAAAGGCGTACCCCATGGTTTACAGAAGAAACTAAAGCCCAGAAATTATCATGTAGAAAGCTGGAACGCAAATGGCGTGCAACTAAACTTGAGGTTTTCCATCAAGCATGGTGTGATAGTTTAATAACTTATAAACGCATGCTTACCTCAGCTAAAGCTAAATATTACTCAAATCTCATCCACCTCAACAAAAATGATCCTAAATTTCTGTTTAGTACAGTAGCATCGCTAACCCAACAAGGGACTTCTCCCAGTAGCTCCACCCACTCAGCAGATGACTAAGAATTTCTTTAATAAGAAAATTGAAGTCATTAGAAAAGAGATTAAAGACAATGCATCTCAGCTACAACTGGGTTCTATTAACACAGATACGACTGTATATACGACGGATACCGCCCTCTAAAATAGTTTCTCTCTCTTTGATGAAATAACATTGGAGGAATTGTCAAAATGTGTAAATGGGACAAAACAACATGTTTACTTGACCCAATTCCTGGGAAACTTTCATCAAGGAGCTTTTTGTATTACTAGGTCCATCAGTGTTAAATATTATAAACTTATCACTTTCCTCTGGCACTGTTCCCCTAGCATTCAAAAAAGCTGTTATTCATCCTCTACTCAAAAGACCTAACCTCGATCCTGATCTCCTGGTAAACTACCGGCCGGTGTCCCACCTTCCGTTTATCTCGAAAATCCTCGAAAAAATTGTAGCACAGCAGCTAAATTAACACTTAGCGTCTAACAATCTCTGTGAACCTTTTCAGTCCGGTTTCAGGGCAAATCACTCTACGGAGACAGCCCTCGCAAAAATGACTAATGATCTATTGCTAACGATGGATTCTGATGCTTCATCTATGTTGCTGCTTCTTGATCTTAGCGCCGCTTTCGATACTGTTGATCATAATATTTTATTAGAGCGTATCAAAACGCGTATTGGGATGACAGACTTAGCCTTGTCTTGGTTTAACTCTTATCTTACTGACCGGATGCAGTGTGTCTCCCATAACAATGTGACCTCGGACTATGTTAAGGTAACGTGCGGAGTTCACCAGGGTTCGGTTCTTGGCCCTGCACTCTTTAGTATTTACATGCTGCCGCTAGGTGACATCATACACAAATACGGTGTTAGCTTTCACTGTTATGCTGATGACACCCAACTCTACATGCCCCTAAAGCTGACCAACACGCCGGATTGTAGTCAGCTGGAGGCGTGTCTTAATGAAATTAAACAATGGATGTCCGCTAACTTTTTGCAACTCAACGCTAAGAAAACGGAAATGCTGATTATCGGTCCTGCTCAACACCGACATCTATTTAATAATACCACCTTAACATTTGACAACCAAACAATTAAACAAGGAGACTCTGTAAAGAATCTGGGTATTATCTTCGACCCAACCCAAAAAAGAAGGAAGAAGGAAAGGGCACTTTAAGCATCAGCTTGCACGAACAACATCAAAACAAATGTGTACATCAGTGGTGGGAGTAAAACTCTGGAACTCTCTCCATAATGAAATAAAGCAATGTAAAAACACATTTCAATTAAAAAAAGTCTTTAAAAACAGAACTATGATGTTATATGAGCACTGACAAAAGGGACGCAAAGGGAAAAATAAGGGGAAAAAAATAAAAATAAAAAATAAAAATAATAATAAACACACAAAAAAAACAACGCTTACATTATCCTACATGACTGTAGGTATTGTATAGTCTAGCTTTCCTTTCATTTTTTTTTTTTTTTTTTCTTTATCGACATGCACTATGGATCCTTGGTTGAATGATCACATTGTTCTTAGCTTTGTTTGGTTTGAATGATACCTTGTTATGATAGCCTTGTTCTATTCAGTTTTGTTTGGTTTGAATGATTACCTTATTCTTTTTCAGTTTGTTTGGTTTGGATGATTGCCTTGTTCTTTTTCAGTTTGTTTGGTTTGAGTGATTGCCTTATTTTTTCAGTTTTTGTTTTGTTTGTTTATTTTTTGTTCAACTTATCTTGCTTGTTTATTCTTTTCATTGATTGTTTGTTCTATTAATTTCTATGAGTGTGTGCACTGGGTAGGGGTACAAACTTGTAGTTTTTAGGCAACAATAACTTTTCTTGTCAACTGGGTCATACATGTCCTGTAGCCTTTTTTACTACTCTAGAGTCTACGCCCCTGGTGGGTGGGTGCGTGTGGGTGTGGGTGCCTGTGTGTGCATATGTGATATATTGTTTTGTATTGATTTGTTGCATTGGATGTTCTAATGCACTGCCGGCGGGGAGATACCAAGAGGGTGTTTCTTTTGTGCGGAGGGGCAGGAAATATAAGATTTTCTTCATCCTGTTCCTTTTCGACATGGCTGTGTATTGAATGCAGTAAGGTATGTGAGATTGTTGAAATGTTGTTGAAATGTACACATCCAAGTACGAAATAAATAAATAATTGAATTGAATTGAAATTGAACTCTCTCGTTTGAGTCACACATTAAGAGTGTTACTAAAACGGCCTTCTTTCATCTCCGTAATATCGCTAAAATTCGTTCCATCTTGTCCACTAGCGACGCTGAGATCATTATCCATGCGTTCGTTACATCTCGTCTCGATTACTGTAACGTTTTATTTTCGGGCCTCCCTATGTCTAGCATTAAAAGATTACAGATGGTACAAAATGCGGCTGCTAGACTTTTGACAAAAACAAGAAAGTTTGATCATATTACGCCTATACTGGCTCACTTGCACTGGCTTCCTGTGCACCTAAGATGCGACTTTAAGGTTTTACTACTTACGTATAAAATACTACACGGTCAAGCTCCTGCCTATCTTGACGATTGTATTGTACCATATGTCCCGGCAAGAAATCTGCGTTCAAAGAACTCCGGCTTATTAGTGATTCCCAGAGCCCAAAAAAAGTCTGCGGGCTACAGAGCGTTTTCTAATCGGGCTCCAATACTATGGAATGCCCTCCCGGTAAAAGTTAGAGATGCTACCTCAGTAGAAGCATTTAAGTCTCATCTTAAAACTCATTTGTATACTCTAGCCTTTAAATAGACTCCCTTTTTAGACCAGTTGATCTGCCGTTTCTTTTCTTTTCTTTTCTACTCTGCTCCAAACCCGGGGTGGACCGCTAGCCTGTCCATCAGATGGGGACATCTCTACGCTGCTGACCCGTCTCCACTCGGGATGGTTCCTGCTGGCCCCACAATGGACTAGACTTTCGCTGATGTGTTGGACTTTCACAATATTATGTCAGACCCACTCGACATCCATTGCTTTCGGTCTCCCCTAGAGGGGGGGGGTTACCCACATATGCGGTCCTCTCCAAGGTTTCTCATAGTCATTCACATTGACGTCCCACTGGGGTGAGTTTTCCTTGCCCGTATGTGGGCTCTGTACCGAGGATGTCGTTGTGGCTTGTACAGCCCTTTGAGACACTTGTGATTTAGGGCTATATAAATAAACATTGATTGATTGATTGATTGATTGATTGATTGAATTTAAATACGCGGTCAAAGTTTCCGCACGGCCACTGCAATGGAGCGCACATGAGAGCAGTGGTGCGTGTTGGTGCTGTAAACTGTGTGGCGGCAAACAGACGAGTTTTTTTTTCTAATTTATTTTGGTAATATTATTAATGCACACATGTTAAAAGTGCAACGTTGATCATGTGTATTTATGAGAAAGAATGAAAGTTATGGCAAGCTGAAAAATATTTTGTTTACTGCAACTATTTTCCGTAAAATATGCAGATTACCCGATAGATTACTTGATTACTAAAATAATCGAGAGCTGCAGCTCGAGTATACATACACTACCGTTCAAAAGTTTGGTGTCACCCAAACAATTTTGTGGAATAGCCTTCATTTCTAAGAACAAGAATAGACTGTCGAGTTTCAGATGAAAGCTCTCTTTTTCTGGCCATTTTGAGCGTTTAATTGACCGCAAATGTGATGCTCCAGAAACTCAATCTGCTCAAAGGAAGGTCATTTTGTAGCTTCTGTAACGAGCTAAACTGTTTTCAGATGTGTGAACATGATTGCACAATGGTTTTCTAATCATCGAATAGCCTTCTGAGCCAATGAGCAAACACATTGTACCATTAGAACACTGGAGTGATAGTTGCTGGAAATGGGCCTCTATACACCTATGTAGATATTGCACCAAAAACCAGACATTTGCAGCTAGAATAGTCATTTACCATATTAGCAATGTATAGAGTGTATTTCTTTAAAGTTAAGACTAGTTTGAAGTTATCTTTATTGAAAAGTACAGTGCTTTTCCTTCAAAAATAAGGACATTTCAATGTGACCCCAAACTTTTGAACGGTAGTGTATATATACATATATATATATATATATATATATATATATATATATATATATATATATATATATATATATATATATATATATATATATATATATATATATATATATATATATATATATATACACACACACACACACACACATACATACATACATACATACATACATACATACATGCATACATACATACATACATACATATATATACATATACATATATATATATACACACACACACATATATACATATATGTATACTGTATAGATATATATGTATATATATATATACCTATATGTGTGTATATACAGTATATATATACACATACAGTATATATGTATATATATATACACATATATGTATATATATATACATATATACATATACACATATACGTATACATATACACATATACGTATACATATACACATATATGTATACATATACACATATATATGTATATACATATACACATATATATGTATATACATATACGTATATGTATATACATACATGTATACATATATGTATATACATACATGTATACATATATGTATATACATACATGTATACATATATGTATATACATACATGTATACATATATGTATATACATACAAATACACATATATGTATATACATACAAATACACATATATGTATATACATACAAATACACATATATGTATATACATACAAATACACATATGTGTATATACATACATATATACACATATGTGTACATACATACATACATACATACATACCAGTGGCGTGCCGTCACTAGAGGCAGGGGAGGCACGGCCTCACCTGCTATCATGGAAAGAAAAAAAAAGTAAAAAGAAAAAAAATTAATTAAATTGTTATATGTATCCAGTGATTATACTAAAGTTATTTTCCATTAAACTTCACCAGTTTTAGATTATTTTTATTTTTATTTTCACATTTGCCGTTCAAATACTGAGAAGAGAAGGTGCAGTGATCAGCAGCCAGTTGAGGCACGTCACTGATTTGTGCCTCAACATGGATTGTGCGCAATGACTCGGCTAACTGCTGGCCTGCTGTGCAGTGAGACTGTATTGCTATATGAATTATATTATACATTTCCATAGTTTATTTAGCTGAGGTATATAATGTACAGTGTATTTTGTCAACAACTGTATGTGTGTAAGTATTTCTTGTGCTGAGCGATCATAAAACTGGAGGCTCGTCTCATAACCCCGCCTCCTGGTGCCAAGCACCTCCGCCGCAGAATGCACCCCCGACGGGAGCGCCGCGTCCACACCAACCAAAGCCCACACCCAAACCCTCCACGTGCAAGACCGAATCCACCCAAAAAAAGTAACTTAACAAGAAGCCAAAAAGTGCAAAAACAACAATGCTCGCGCGGCGCGCCGGAGGAGCTGTGAACAGGGACACAACATTAGGTACACCTGCAGACGGCAGCGCGGATTTCATATTTCATTCATTCACAACCCCTCCAACATGAACACCACTGCTCCCGCACTTATAAGTAAAGGTAAGACCATAATAACGTTTTTTTTTATTAAATGTGCTTTTTTGTGTGCATGCTACAGTTTGTAAGTGTAAAGTTAAGTTAAAGTACCAATGATTGTCACACGCACACTAGGTGTGGTGAAATTTGTCCTCTGCATTTGACCCATCCCCTTGATCACCCCCTGGGAGGTGAGGGGAGCAGTGGGCAGCAGCGGCGCTGTGCCTGGGAATGATTTTTGCTGATTTAACCCCCAATTCAAACCCTTGATGCTGAGTGCCAAGCAGGGAAGAATGCTGGTATGAGCTTTTAAACACAACCTGTTAACTGCTGCCAATCACATGGTGAATAAGATACTATTTAGGGTTCATATGTTTGTAAATCTGACTGTGATGAAGTCAGTGCCTCACCAGTCATTAACCTCACCGCACGCCACTGATACATACATACATACAAGTACATACATACATACATATATGTACATACATACATATATGTACATACATACATACATATACATATATATATATATATATATATATATATATATATATATATATATATATATATATATATATATATATATATATATATATATATATTTTTTTTTTTTTATATATATATACAAACTGGCCTGTGTCCCAGTGGTGCCTTCTCCTTCGCTGTAATAAAGGTCCGCTGTGGCATCTTTTTCGGAGCCCCCTTCGCGGATAAAATCCTCGAACTGATGGGGCTGTAAGCCGGAGGTTAACTAGCAACCCGAAGCTATACAGTGAGACTTTGAGAGTTTGGATACATTTAAGGCGTTTTAATCACACAAAGTGATCTCCCAGACAGGCTGACACAGCTCTGGCCAGCACAAAGTACGACAATTGTGGAAATAAACACGTCAGAAGTGCCGCTCGCGTCGAAACTCTTCCAAATGGCCGCGCCCGTGTGTACAGGATGTACACAGGATGTGACGTAGGGGGTCTCGCCTCTTTAAAATGACTATGCTGTCGTGTACAGCAGTGGTCCCCAACCACCGGTCCGTGACGCATTTGCTACCGGGCCGCAGAGAAACATTAAATAATTTATAAACGACTGCATTTCCTCCTACTTAACTTTCGCCTGTTCCACCAGACACACCAATAAGCTCGTTTATAGATGTACAATAAAACTCCTCATAGGAAGTTGCCATTTGTTATAACTTTGTGACATGATACAATGCACAATAATGAACATATAAAATATAAACGTGACAGATCGTAGCCAAAGGCTGATTTGCATCTGCATCTCATTGCAAAGAAACACTAATTCAGCGTTATGGTGAGTTGTATTTTTCATGCACTTATTTTTGCTGTATTTATATGGCAAAGCCGGTCCCTGAAAACAATGCCTACATTAAACCGGTCCGTGGTGCAAAGAAGGTTGGGGACCACTGGTGTACAGGAAGTGATGTCATCGAAATGGCGGCCCACGGTGGCTTCAAGCTGCATGCAAAATGAATGGATGAAGCAAGATGTGGTTTGAACATACATGCATATTTGGCGCGATGGAATTGTTCGTAAATGTCGCAAATAGAGGCGTTCGAAATTATTTCTGGAAACAAATAACGACACAGCTTTTTAACATCCTACTGCGGGAATGTCCTGGGCATGACTTTAAAGTGCATCCGGTAGTGGAGGCTCCTCCATGGGGTCTTGGGGCACTAGGAGGTTAACCCCTTTACTACTGTTACCCCAGGTGGCCCTTGGCAAAGGCCTAGTACCTGACTGCCCCCTAGCCAGGGATACGGTGAAGACCTCAACGGCGGAGCAGGCGGAAGACGGTAGATTTAAGAACTACCACAACGGCTGCAATGGCGGAAGAAGGCACCCCCACATCCATTTGGGCCCAGTTATGGGGAAATAACGACCCAAGACCTCAACGGTGGAACAGGCGGAGGATGATTGCTAACCCTATGGAGCGTCACAACGGCTGGGATGGCAGATGGAGGCTGCAGCAAAAAAGGGTCTCCATTCGTCTTGGACTCCATGCTGTCAAGGATCGTGTGGTGACTGTCTGTGCACCAGTCTCCCCACGTTACACAAAGTCACGCACAGGCATCCTCCATAAAGGGATACCCCCCTAGCAGGAGGATTGTCATACTCGTTTCGAGTGACCGCCGATGACTGCGGGAAACTGCAAAAACCATGTTAAAAGCATCAGTCGGTACAAGACGCACTGACAAACAAGACCAACAAAACAATTGCATCCAATAGGAGACTCGGGGCAGGAAGTGGGGACTGTGCGGCTGTAATTTTGCAGCGTCCACAGCTAAGGTAGAGCAATATGGTTAAGTAGCGTCAGCATGTGTGTTTATTTCTGTCAATTCCCGCGGTGTAAACCGTGCGTCAGGCCATGTAGAGTGGGACAGGGGTCCAAAAAAGCTTACGCTAACCTCCTGTCAAGTCTGCTCAAAAGAGGTGATTTGATTTGATCATCTGCCAGCTCTTACACGCTATGAAATGCGAATGCTTTGCATTTGACGGACCTGTCAGCATGTTGCAGCTGCGCGCTGGTATCCAGGCAGACATGTACCAGGATAGAACGGATCCTGGCGTCAAACGCGGACTGAAAACAAGACCTACAACTAGGGCTGGGCGATATATCGATATACGCGATATATCGCGGGTTTGTCTCTGTGCGATATAGAAAATGACTATATCGTGATATTCGAGTATGCGTTCTCACGCAGTTGCTTTTAGCTGCGGGCATTCAACTACATGCTCTACTCGCTCTTTCCTGTCTCTCCTTCTCACAGACAGCTAGCGCAGCTTCTACATACGTCACATACTGTCACGTCATACGTCACATACGTATACGCCCTCGCGCAGCAGAGAGGTAGCAGCATGGGTAACGTTAGCTGTGATGCTAGCGGTAATACGAGCGAAATAAGGTGCGAATCTGGTAACTAATGAAGGAAGAATTAATTCCCCCCAAAAACAGCAGGGGGTCCATCGTCTGGCGGTGGTTTGGCTTCAAGTGGGAATATGTCGAACAGACAACCGTAATTTGTCAAGTGTTGGGCTAAAGCGTTGCTATAAAAAGTAGCATTACTGCTAATATGTAGCATCATTTGAAAAGTCCCCTGCTAGTGATTGAAGAGTGCTCACTCCAATCCAATCCACTTTATTTATATAGCACATTTAAACAACAAAAATGTTTCTAAAGTGCTGCACAACATAATTAAAAACAATATTTACGTACTCCGCACGTCAACATCTCCGTTCGGTGCCACACGCCCACACCATCAAAATGCCGAGGCAAACATTTCCAGAACAACACCGTATGAAAAAAAGTGATTTTTTTTCAGTTGTGATTTCCTTCTCTGCATGAAAGTTTAAAAGTAGCATATATTAATGCAGTATGAAGAAGAATGTTTTAATGTAGACACATAGAATCATCATACTGCTGTGATTATATGCATCAAGTGTTCATTCAAGGCTAAGGCAAAATATCGAGATATATATTGTGTATTGCGATATGGCCTTAAAATATTGCGATATTAAAAAAAGGCCATATCGCCCAGCCCTACCTACAACTGTTCCTAGCAGCTCGCTTGCAGAACTGCGGGGCATCCCAGAACCGCAGGCCCTTTCCTTTGACTGGCTGCGTCACCGCCAGGGATTCCCCCGTGGCTTCAGCCCAAGTAGTGAAGCAACTTGCGCTTTTTGGCACGATGACACAGTCATGGCGCCACGTGCTGCGCAGGCCCTTCAGAAAAGTAGCTTTTGGCACAAGAACAGCTGAAAGCCAGCCAAGCAACGCTGCTTCCGAAATCGTGCGTGCGGGCCAACTCAACACTGAAATACAATCCAGTGTGACACACAGATGCACACAGGAGGGGAATTACTGGAACATTCAAGTGAGTTTTGGCCCACACCCTTAACAAAGCTCGGAGGGATGTTTGATTGCGGTGACAACATAACAAGAGTCTACACAAAGGATAAGAGTTTGATAATAAGAGGGCTGGCGGGGTCGGACCAGTCAGTCTAGTCTGCACATGTTTGTGAGTCATTTATCCACAGACACTAACCAGAGGCCAAATGTGCCCCCACTTCTCTCACAGAGCAGCGTGTTTGCACATTACACCCGTCGCTTTCTCAAATACCCCCCGGATGAGATCATGAAATCGACCGTCTTCAAATACACATTGAACTAATTCAAGTCAGCGAACATCAATGACAACGAACAGAGCATGCCATACTATTCACCCCAACCCCTCACCGCCCACGCCCCAATTCAATGCACACCAATCCGAGCGCTGACTTCAGGAAAGAGGCCACGGGGGGCTGTTTGCATGTTGAGAGGAGGAAGGCAGCGTAAATACACTCCTGGGAAATAAGCAGCTAAATAAGAGCATGCAGAGCCACACCGGCAGGAACCGTTACAAGTAATATTGAACATAATGAAATTCTTTGTGAGGGCTTTGATGCAATCATCTTGTATTACCATCAGCTATGCTTTATTGGCTGCTGCTTCGAACAAATGTAGAGGCTTTAAAAAAATATATAGAATAATTTTCATTCATTCATTTGTTTCAGGCAATGACATAAAAAAAGTACAAGGTAGACAACACATAATACTATTCATTAATAAAATGCAAAACGTCATGTACAGTATGTAAGCACGATGATCCAATTTTGCCTGAAAGGGCGTGGGAAGAAGATAACTTATTTAATCCCACCCCCAGTTCTCCATTCAGTAAATAATACATTGAGCTTCACTGTTACTTTGTTCAAAGATTGTAATACAAATGTGGTATCGTGGTGGCATTGCCACAGGTAACAATAATTATTACACGGCAACAATAATTTGTATCAACAATGTAGGAGGAATGACCATACCAACAATGGTAATAGACAAAATACCAACAATGGTAGTAGACAACATAGCAATAATGGTAAGGAAACATTGAGCACATGTTAATAACACTTTGAGACGGAGTACAACAGCAGGTCAAATTAAACACCCTCATCTCTATATTTGAACCAGACCTGATGTTTGTATAATAGTTTAAATCGATTAATAGTTTGGCATTGCTTTCATTGAACTTATGATGCGTACCTTTTCAAATCTATAGAATCCAGGAGGTTTGTTATGTCAACCGGCTTTTAAAACAACACATCAGAAAAATGAAAAGCAATCAGATGCTCATCATTGGCAATAGGGTGCATTGCAGTGTTGTCACGATCACGGTTATCGTGACAAAAATGATTACAGTTATAAGTATTATCACGGTATTGTTGAATGCGCTGAAAAAGTACTTAAACACACAATTAAACCTTTTGACCAAGTTTTTTTTTTTTAAATAATTAAAATCGACAAACTTTTACAAAACCCACTATTTTGCATATTTTGTGTTTCTTATGCTTCACTGACAGTGTTTTAGTCTTAGTATTTTATCTGTTTTAATGGCTAAGCTTTTATTGTTTTAAATATTGGTTTGCACTGTCCCACTTTAAGATGTATCTATATCAGGGGTGTCAAACTCATTTTAGATGGGGGGCCACATGGAGAAAAATCTACTCCAAAGTGGGCCCTGGTAAAATCACGGCGCGATAACTTAAAAATAAAGACAACTTCAGATTGTTTTTTTGTTTAAAAATAGAACAAGCACATTCTGAAAATGTACAAATCATAATGTTGTTGGGTTGGGTTTTTTTACTCATACATGTTGCGGTTAATAGTATTCTATCTTTATTTGTCGTTATTTATACTTTCTGAATAAATTATGTGATAATGTTCATCAGTCAACTCGTTGGTGTTATTTTTAAATCTATCAAGATAAAACAATTATATCAAAATCAAATTACAGGATGTTATTTGTGTAGTTTTCTCATTTTCCTCGACTGGTACACTAACATCATGTGGGTTTTTTTTTTTACATATGTAGTATCATCTACAAAGATGCAAAGAATTGCTTTTGCGACATCTAGTGGACACATTTAAAACAACAGTTTCTTTCACTCAAAAATTTTGGCTCATTTTTATACTTAGCAAACTCATCCCGCGGGCCGGATGAAACCTGTTTGTGGGCCTGATCCGGCCCGCAGACCATACATTTCACAACCCTGATCTATATGAAAAGTGTGTAAGAAATAAATCTATTATTATTATTTAGTATTTCTGGCAGGCGTTGTGGCGTCCTACTCTGTTCAGTGGTTCTTGAACGCATCGAAAAAACGCCTATGTCTCGTGCCCCTAGGATAGAACGATCACTCTGTTCAAAGAAAGCACAGCTTGCAGGTTCAATGTGCACAACTAAATATCTTAGTTGCTCAGACAACAATGTTTTTATAAGTTTAGATTGCGGTATGTAATTTTTTTTTAATAGGGAAAGACGTTAATGTCTCCTGTTGTCATTTTAGCATTTAAGCTAGTGAGCTGGCGCCTGTCAATCCCTGAGTTTATCAGAGCGCAGTTATCAATCACGGTTTTTAGATAACTTTAATTTAGACAGTCGGAAGTTTTACTGCGGTTATGATTACCGTACTTTCCGGACTATAAGCCGCTACTTTTTCCTATGCTTTGAAACCTGCAGCTTATAAACCGGTGTGACTACTTTATGGATTTTTCCTTGCTAACGGCCATAATGTTTTGTATTCAACAAATACATTTTCATATTACACTGAAAAGGTGTGTTATTGTTTGTGCGGGTTGAAAATGTACTCGTTTTGTGCTTTGAACCGGAATTATAACCGTCCGTAGTGTTTCTAATCGTACGTATTCTTCATTCATAACTCTAAGCAACATTTGTAAGTTTTATAATATAACTAAAACAATTCATATTTAGTAAACCGTCCCATGTGTGATGTCTGTAGGAGTGTTTCCAAGCACATTTGTACGTGCCATCGTAATATCAAGCGAGCGTCGTTAGCATTTGCGAATATGCTAACACGTTTACAAGTGTCTGTGTTAGTATTATTAACTTTCAATGGCATTCTTTCTGTATTGTTTCAGTTTCGTAAGTTCACCAAAACGTCACCGTGGAGTTATTGAGTCTGTTTAGCTAATTAGAGAGCTAGCTTCCGCAGCTAGTGGGTCCATGACGCTGACTTCTGTTTTGTTTGATCAGCCGTTTTACTGCTGTGTGACAACCACCGTTCGGAAACAATTAGGGTATGTCAATAAGCATTTACAAAATCTTGCATACGGGTACATATCTGCGGCTTATAGTCAGTAATATATGTAAAAAAAAAAAAGTCTTCTAAAATTTGGTGGGTGCGGCTTAAATACCGATGTGCTCTATAGCCCGGAAAATACGGTAATATCGTTGATTGTTACAACCCTAATCACTATACAAACAGCACCATTGGGATGTCAGCATTCCTGGTATCATATGATATTTTTGATACAAAATATACGACATAAGTACCGTATTTTTCGGACTATAAGTCGCAGTTTTTTTCATAGTTTGGCCGGGGGTGCGACTTATACTCAGGAGCGACTTATGTTTGAAATTATTAACACATTACCGTAAAATATCAAATAATATTATTTAGCTCATTCACGTAAGAGACTAGACGTATAAGATTTCATCGAATTTAGCGATTAGGAGTGACAGATTGTTCGGTAAACGTATAGCATGTTCTATATGTTATAGTAATTTGAATGACTCTTACCATAATATGTTACGTTAACATACCAGGCACGTTCTCAGTTGGTTATTTATGCCTCATATAACGTACACTTATTCAGCCTGTTGTTCACTATTCTGAAGTGCTGATAGCAACCCAACCTAACCCCCCCCCCCCCTCCATCCCAACCCCCTCCACATGCCACCCCCTGGATTGTAAATAATGTAAATAATTCAATGTATATACTCTGATGATTAACTTGTGTGATGACTGTATTATGATGATAGTATATATTATACCATATACCATTGTACCATTTAGTGGTCAATTGTACGGAATATGTACTGTACTGTGCAATCTACTAATAAAAGTTTCAATCAATCAATCAAAACAAAATCTGTTGTATTGCGTGAGGATTTTGATTTATGGATAGAAAAAGGGATTTATATTCCATTTGTGGCAGTTCAGATGTCATTTCGGCAGACTCCCGCAAATAAATGAATTTAAGTGATTAGTGTAACGAGGCAAATTGTTATTTGGTAAATGTTCCATCGCAAATTGGTAGGCTTTTTTCTGCGGAGAGATTCCTCAGCACTGTCATAAAATTGGAATTTAGCATTGCTGGCAGGACGCCAACACAACGCTGCAAGGCATGTGTTACTCAACCAAACATCCCAACTTTCTGTTACGCCTTCCTGTCCCCTCGGACGTTTGTAAAGAACGGCGAGGCGCAAAAGACGCCAGGAACAGCTGTGTATAAAAGTGGCTGCCACCCCCATTTTCTCTCGTTCTATTATTTGTGTGTCAAAATATCCTATTCGTGACATGACACATGTGTTCAAATGATCTTTCAACATGCCTAGGATATTTCATAACCATGTTCCCACTTAGTGGTGGTGCTTACCAAACTTTTACACAAGACATTGCACTGTCTCGGCTGGACCTGAGCTCTAAAATGGTAACACTCGAGTAGATAACTTTTGTAGGAAGCCGGTCTGACTGAGGTACGCCAACACCGTTCCACCCAAAATGTGAAATTGTGACGCCAACCACAGACCAAATTAGTACTGCGTGTGCCTGTGACAAAACTGCCAATACATTTTTGGAAACTTGAATTGAAAATCATTTTAGATGGTTGAAAAGAAGGTTGTTGTTTTTTTTGCACAAATAAACGGAGGAATTTTCCTCCCAACCAGTCAAAGCAGCAAAAACATTACCATCGCTCTCCTGGCATGTTGGACTTGTCGACTGGATGTTTGGACTTGACTCGTCTTAAACTCAGTCTCTCGCGCTTAACTCACTTTTTAACCCACACACTCAATTTTAGCTTCAACATTTGATGTTGCACTTTTCTTTTCTTTTTTTACACATCGATAAACAACAATGGGATTTGATTATTAGAGGTGGGGAAAATTATGAATTTTCCGATGCATCACGATTAGAACATTGCCGATTCATAAATTGATGAACAAATGTCCAAACATTGATTATTTACGTATGTTGAAGTAATACAGACAGGTGTGAAGTGTGAATTATATTTATATCGCGCTTTTCTCTAGTGACACTTTTACATAGTGAAACCCAATATATAAGTTACATTTAAACCAGTGTGGGTGGCACTGGGAGCAGGTGGGTAAAGTGTCTTGCCCAGGGACACAACAGCAGTTACTAGGATGGCAGAAGCGGGGATCGAACCCGGAACCCTCAAGTTGCTGGCACGGCCACTCTACCAACCGAGCTATACCTCCCCAGATCTAAAATGCGGCATTAATGCTAATGACTAACTAACCATGGGAGAAATATTATCGAACATTCTTTTAACTTTATGTGTTAGCGTGGACTAGTGTTGTCCCGATACCAATATTTTGGTATTGGTACCAAAATGTATTTCGATACGTTTCTAAATAAAGGGGGACCACAAAAAATTGCATAATTGGCTTTATTTTAACAAAAAATCTTAGGGTACATTAACCATATGTTTCTTATTGCAAGTTTGTCCTTAAATAAAATAGTGAACATACAAGACAACTTGTCTTTTAGTAGTAAGTAAGCAAACAAAGGCTCCTAATTAGTCTGCTGACATATGCAGTAACACAGACCTGGGCATTCTGCGGCCCGCGGGCCGCATCCGGCCCTTTGTGCGTCCCTGTCCGGCCCGCGTGAGGCCAATTATAAATTACAAAATAAATTTTAAAAAGTATCTATGTCGAGTGTGCAATACAACGGTGCTGCTTTTGTTTGGAAAATCGTTATTTGTATTACTTCCGTGTGGACGTATGCGTGTGCGTGATTGTGAGTGAATGTGAACAGCTGCAATCATAAAATAACAAAATAAAGTTGAAAAAACATGTATGTCGTGCTGCTTTTATTTTGAAAAGTATTATTTATGGGCGTGTGTCCGTGTGTAACCTGTGAGTGAAGGTGCACATGCAGCGACAAGTGATGCACGGTTTACACCCGAGACGCTAAAAAGAGAAAAGTTGATGAAGAATGGCGTGTTTCCAACAAGACATGGACTGCAAAGCAACATTCCCTCTAAGGTGCGCGCCTGCGCAATTGCGCACTGTTCAAGCGTCTGCTGCGCGCAGCAAATATATGCCGCGCACCAAATCAAATCCCATCTGAATTCTAAACAAAATAAACATATTTATTCTATGTAATTTTGCAATGCAACTTTGAGTGACAGTGACAACAAGCGGCCCTAACGGTGTTCGTCAACACCGTTCAATTGAACACCGTTCAATTATTGTAACGTCTATCGAGATGCTTCGAGGACAGGAATTATATCGATCACTTTATTGAGCAAAACTGTTTATATTCGGACATAACCACACCAAAAACATGAGTAAAACAATTCTATCTCGAAAAACTAGTCATTTTCTGCCGTACAAACCAGGCCAAAACCAACTTGTCATCTGTCACCAACACGCATAGCACTAAACCACTGGTGCGTGTATGGCCACACAAAAAGTCGGACAACTCAAACACCACACAAAGTTACACTATGACTCCTCAGTCATACGTGCGCTTATTTTACTGTCATTTATTATTAATGTTAATTTATTTATATTAGTCATGGAATGCTGTTACACACACTATGTTGAAGTATTACTATTATTATTAATTATTATTATTATTATTATTATTATTTATCTTACGGTATATATCAAAAATAATGAGCAAAATGTAATTGAAATATTGTCGATGTGGCCCTCCAGCAGTGCTCGGGTTGCTCATGCGGCCCCCGGTAAAAACTAATTGCCCACCCCTGCAGTAACATATTGTGTCAATTACCATTCTATTATTTTGTCTACATTATTAAGGGCAAATGGTAGAAAATTTATTATTAATCTACTTGTTCATTTTAGGGCTGCAACAACTAATCGATTAAACCGATTAAAATCGATTATTAAAATAGTTGCCGATTAATTTAGTCATCGATTCGTTGGATCTATGCTATGCGCAGTTTTTTTTTGTTGTTGTTTTTTTAATACTTTTTTTTTTTTTTAATAAACCTTTATTTGTAAACTGCAACATTTACAAACAGCTGAGAAACAATAATCAAAATAAGTATGGTGCCAGTATGCTGTTTTTTTTCCAATAAAATACTGGATAGGGTAGAAATGTAGTTTGTCTCTTTTATCCGATTATTAATCGATTAATCGAAGTAATAATCGACAGATTAATCGATTATCAAATGAATCGTTAGTTGCAGCCCTAGTTCATTTACTGTTCATATCTGCTTACTTTCTCTTTTAACATGTTATATCTACACTTCTGTTAAAATGTAATAATCACTTATTTTTCTGTTGTTTGGATGCTTTACATTAGTTTTGGATGATACCACAAATTTAGGTATCAATCAGATACCAAGTAGTTACAGGATCATACATTGGTCATATTCAAAGTCTGTATGTGTCCAGGGACATATTTCCTGGGTTTATAAACATAATATAAATAATAATGAATCTGAAATAGTGAAAGATGCAAAGAATAAATGTTTTGTACACTTCAAAAGAAGCCTGATAGGAACCATGTTACAGCAGAGAGTAACCAGCTAGGAGGTAAATTAGCAGAAGATTAATAAATCAGGAGAGACAGTAATATCCACACAGTACGGCAACAGGTCTGTCAGCCATAGATATGAATGGGATAGACGACGCACACGGTTTTAGAAGGCACAAAAATTAAACAAAGAATCCCTACTCACCAAGTAGGGACATATCTGGTCTTGCATAAACCGTACTTTCCGGGCTATAGCGCGCACTGGTATATAATGCCACAAATTTGAGAAGAAATGTATATTTTTTACATATATTAGCCGCACCGGACTACCGTATTTTTCGGAGTATAAGTCGCTCCGGAGTATAAGTCGCACCGGCCGAAAATGCATAATAAAGAAGGAAAAAAACATGTATAAGTCGCACTGCATAAGTCGCATTTTTTGGGGAAATGTATTTGATAAAACCCAACACCAAGAATAGACATTTGAAAGGCAATTTAAAATAAATAAAGAATAGTGAACAACAGGCTGAATAAGTGTACGTTAAATGACGCATAAATAACCAACTGAGAACGTGCCTGGTATGTTAACGTGACATATTATGGTAAGAGTCATTCAAATAACTATAACATATAGAACATGCTATACGTTTACCAAACAATCTTTCACTCCTAATCGCTAAATCCCATGAAATCTTATACGTCTAGTCTCTTACGTGAATGAGCTAAATAATATTATTTGATAGTTTCCGGTAATGTGTTAATAATTTCACACATAAGTCGCTCCTGAGTATAAGTCGCACCCCCGGCCAAACTATGAAATAAACTGCGACTTATAGTCCGAAAAATACGGTATAAGCCGCAGATATATGAAAGATTTTTTAAATGTTTACTTACATACCTCAATATTTTCCACACGGTGCTCGTAACACGGCAGCAAAACGGCTGATCAAACAAAACAGAAGTCATCGTCATAGACCCGCTAACTGCGGAAGAGAGCTATTCAATCAGATAAACAGACTCAATAACTCCACGGTGACGTTTTGGTGAATTTTACGAAACTGGAACGATACAAAAAGAATGCTATTGTAAGTTAATACTACTAACACAGACACTTGTAAACATGTTAGCATATTCGCTAATGCTAACGAGGCTAGCTTGATTACATTACAATAGCACGTACAAATATGCATTAAAAACACTCCTACAGACATCACACATGGGACGGTTAAGTAAGTATGAATTGTTTTAGTTACATTGTAAAACTTACAAACGTTTCTTGGAGTGAGGAATGAAGAATCCTTTCGAGTAGAAACGGTATGGCTAATACTTCAGTTCAAGGAGCGAAACAGGAAGTACATTTTCACCTCAAAACACCTGCAGTGAGAGAATCAAACCACAAACAATAGCTGTGTCCCAATTCAGGGTCTGCATCCTTCGAAGGGCGAATTTGAAGGCCGCTTACGTCACAACGCTGCGCGAAGGCTGTCCCAATTTATTCAAATTGCGCCCTCCTTTTCCCTGTATTCGGAGGATGCACTGCGACTATCCTTCGTAGCCTCCCATATCCCAAGATGCTTTGCGCGCCTTTGTTCAACCCGGATCTTTTTGACAATGGCGGCAAATACAAGCACCGGCACCGGCAGCGAATACACTTTCAATTGTAAGTATCCTCCGCAGCCTAGACTGTCTCATTTAACAACGGGTGACGCATCCTTCGGAGGTGCCTCCGAAGGTCCAGCCTTCTGCGGCTGCGTAGGCCGGTTCCTCCGAAGGATGCAGACCCTGAATTGGGACAAGCTAATAACACACATTTTCAGTGTATCTGTCTGTGTTTAAAAAAACTATTTGTTGAATACAAAACATTATAACCACTAGCAAAGAAAAATACATAAATTAGCCGCACCGTTTTATAAGCCGCAGGGTACAAAGCGTAGGAAAAAAGTATATATAATATATAGGTATGTGTGTGTGTTGTGCGCACTAAATCCGCACAATAGCCAGAGGAGGAGCCTTTTAGACATATTATTAATGTTAATAATAATCAAATGTTGGATATATAGAATATCTCAAAATAATATATGCTATATTAACAATATACACTATAATGATATGAAATATAATAATTAAAAAATGGATAAATAATCGATTTAGAATTGAATCACAGCTCCTGAATCGTAATCAAATCATGACGTGCCCAAAGATTCCCACCTCTATTGATTATGGATGGATGGGGCCAGTGACCTCACCCACCCCCCTCCAGTCCATCAGAGGTATGACTAAAGGCAGGGGTGTCAAAAATAGTTGTTGTTTTTTTAAGCGCCCCATTTCCTGTTTTTTTTGCTACTGGCAGGGGGTCTCAGAACATCACCCCAGCAAAGAGCGGGGAGCTACTGTGCAGTAGTACCTCCACTTACAAGCTTTAACTGGTTCTGTGACGGAGCTCTTAACTCAAAACTAGTGCTATCATATGATTACATTCATCAGATGAATCACAAATTAATCATAAACTGTGCGTATTTTAATTAACTTTAAAAAATAACCCAATATTTTGCCACAAAATGCTATGTTATTGTCCGAATGTTATTTTTTTAATGTTTTCCTTGACTGCAGGTTATTCATTTGCTGAAACTTGCTAACAGATGTGCCCAAGGGCCGGTGGTCCCTGGTTCCCTGGGCACCGCACCTGCCGTTTTAGGTTGGCTAACTGGGTGGCTGGGGCCGTACTTTGGCTCCCGCACACACTGGGAGACAAATATATTGTACATACAAATGCACACACATACTCACTTACACACAATTATACATACATATATACACACACACGTATACTCATTCATTAATACATGCATAGGCGCATTGGTACTTACCCACATACATAGGTACCTACGCTCCCACATACATACACAAATACAGTACATACAGCCACACGCACATTCACTGTACAAACATACATATTACATATACACACGCACATGCATACATACACTCATGCATATAATCACATTTCATCAAACATATTACCGTTGTTCCCCTAGGGAAAACTGGGTAACACACTGCACACTGACAAAGCTTAACCTATTGCTACTATAACAATCTACAAGGTTAATACAGTTCGCTTCTCTTTCTTGCCCTCCAGGGGTCTGCTTGATTTTGTATTTCAAGTTATCATTACATATATGTCATGAAGCATTATGCTCGTGAGTATGTCCAGGGGCCTCACGTAACAAGAGTTGCATGAATTTCCTACTAAAAATGGACATACATTTCAATTCATAAAACGGCGTACGCAAGTAAAAATTCGGATGTATTAAAGTCCAAGCAAATGTCTTTGTTATATCGCAATCAACTTTGAAATTGGCTGCAGACATGTGTGGCTTGGCACGACCACTTATAAATACGCAAATCATTATTGAAAATAGCCATGTGCTCGGCACGGTCTGAACAATCACAAGTCAGTAGCAGGTGCTTCTTTCTGTGTTTGGAGAAAATGGCAGAGCCATTGTCAGTGTCATAGCAGTGTCTCCGAGAAATCAACGCAGGCTAAAATAAATTTTAAAAAAATGGCCGTGTCAGGAAAAAAGTGAACAAAAAGATAAATGTGTGTGGGCAAAATTGACTTGTGGAAATGAGAGCTGCACCCCGTTTGAAAAGATAGTCGCTACGATGATACGTAAAACTTTATAAAGGAGGTGGGTGACTGATTACTCTGTGGTAAAATACTTTTTGTAAGTTACAACATGTGTTTATACAGTACTTTGCTCACATGAGTCAAATTAGTTTCATGTGAAACCACCCACCCCGGAGCCGTGCAAAATTAAGGCTGGGCCGATAAAGCGATATCAATATGTATAGCAATAAACACGCAATTAATATCAATGAAAAATGTGTACATATGTATTTTGTGTATATATATATATATATATATATATATATATATATATATATATATATATATATATATATATATATATATATATATATATACATACACATACACATACAGGTATACACATATATTTCTTTATTTGGGTCGGAAGAAACCGGAACCGGTTGGTCTGCTAATCTGGTAAAAGAGGAAGTGATCAGTGAGCAATAGAAGGGGCACGCTAAACAGCCAATCGCGTAACAGTATCAACTACCAACTAGCTGTTTCACTGTTGATTCTCTGCATGAAGAAAAACGAGTGCCGAAGACAGTGAATAAATTGTCAATAAAACAATAAGTCCCCTTGACGTGTGGCAGTTTTTTGCATTTTTTCCAAACGGACCGTAGTACTTTTCCGCACTTATCTTTTCTTTTCAACCATCGTCCGTCGCCTATTTGGATGTACAACAAAAACAACAGGTAGGGACTCAAGTGCAGGACTGTGTAAATATAATAAATAACAAAATATAACAAATGTGCTACTTTAAAATAATAATTTGGTCCACTTGAATAAGAATAGCAGACCAAATTAAATGTTACACAGACCACGCAACTTCCTGGTTTCTCCGAGTTTACGCTTGGCACTATATTGTTACACTTTATTAACCATTTCTTACATATTTAAAGAGGTTATTGTTAAGTGTATATATTGTGGTTTTAGAATTGTGTTTACATTGATAGTTTGGAGTGTTGTCCATGCTTGTGTTGACATTTCCTTTTTGCCTTGATAGCTGAGGAAGGTTACGCTTGAAATATTAACATTTCATGTATTTTACCTTGGTCCATATTTAACATAGGTCATAACAAATATCAGTACTTGTTGACATCGACTTATTTAAAAAAAAACAAAAAAACTTATAACGTGATACAGTTTTCAGCCACTAGTCATTGTACCCCTAAAGCCCCACTTTTCTCGCTCACCTTTATCCGCCATGAGATGTAGAATGTTTCATATCAGGCAGTAGAATGTTACACAATCTTCTGGCGCCTGACGTTTGGGGAAAGTCAGCAACTTTCCAATCGGTGCCTTTAGATTGGAGCCATGACAGAACGCCATGTGAAATCGCGTTAATTAGCCGTTTCCCCCCCTCGAATCACAACACATGAGCGGTTTGTTTATCCGTTATCTCGCCTCCAGCTTACTCGTTAAGACTGTTAATAATAATCTCGCTTGGAGCCGAGCTGTGTTTGGACACCGTGGCAGCGTCAAGTGAAATGTTAGCTGGTTAATGCTCGAAATCTTGTTGACATGTTGACACTGCCCAATTGATGTATTTTTTTGGGGGGGGAACACGTATTTATAAGATTTCAAGTCATGTTTTGTGGGGTTGAATAGTGCGACACTACGGCGGAAGGGCAAAATGCATACGCGGGGTGACATATGGCACTGGCTACATCCGCCGCTCTGGCGATAGGCTATTGATCTCCATCAAGCCGTTTGATAACGTATCGATAAAAAATAGTCATTTCGAAAAAAGAAAAAAAAAAGCACAAACTCAAAAAATGACATTACCAACATTTAGCAAGATATGACATTATATATATATATATTTTTTAAACTTACCACTTCGACTTCCGCTAGTTGTTCACACTCTTTGAGACCGGAAGAAGCATTCCTGATTCCCCCGACACTGACCCCCCACCCTAAATGACACTCCGCGGGGGGGGAAAGCTCCACGCACCGGAAGGAGACAGATGGCGCTGGTGTTTATCTGCTACGAGTAAACTGGTCGCATGTGACTGCATGATATCTGTCCGTCCGGCCTCGGCGTGTAATTGTGTTGTGTCGGGAGGTTTGGCTGTCGATGTGAGAGAGCCCACGGAGGCGTGGGGAAGTCACACGGTGCCGCCATTGGTTGACAAACAGCAATCAAATGCAAATTCCTAACCTCTGAATCAGCAGGGGCCAGCCCCTCAGTCCGCCATCACCCCCACCGCCCGGAGCAAGGGGGGGTTAGAGGTGGGCGGATCGATCCAAATATCGGTAGTATTGATACCGCGCGCGTGTCAATATTGGACCGATACTACCTGGATGAAACCGATATTTTTTAAAGTTTATTATCACGACTGTCTTGTGGGTTTGCTAAAAAATAAAATAAAAAACATGTTTAAAAACTGTTAAGGAATTAGTCCTCGGACATAGGACAGTGATTAGGGGCATATTTTATGTCGTCCCCTTACTATAGGTAAGAGATAATCAACTAAATTGTTTTTGGGGGCCACATATGTCCTGAAAAAATTTGATGTTTCGTGAAAAAAAAAGCAACCGGTTGTGTTTTAATGACATTTTCAGAAAAGGTCCGAATTATGGTCCTGGAACAAGGGCTTGTGTAGTTTTTAGTATTATTCATGTGTGAGCTTGTCAAAATACTTATTGTAAGGAAGAGAGTTAGAGTTAGAGTTTGAGTTTATTTCGAACATGCAAGCATACAACATGATACATCACAATTTCCAGTCTCTCTTTTCAACATGTTCGAAAAGGAGTAGGAAGAAGCAGAGCTTATTTAATCCTACCCCTTTTCTTTACATAACAGTTGCTGGAACTTTTTTATTCACTTCCTGTTCTCAATTTATTCACAATAAACTCCATAGGTAATCACAATAAAAAATAAATAAATAAATAATAGTAAGAATTTAATAATAATAATTGGTGAAGAAAGTCATATTTCATATGATGAGATAAGTAAGATTACTTTAAGAATGAATGAATGAATGGATGAATTAAATTGAAAATGTTTGTCATGGTTCTTCTTCTTTGTACTTTGTAAACACTTTGAGTTTGAAGAGTTTCTTGAAGTGGATCATATTAGTACATTGTTTGATTGCTTTGCTTAATCCATTCCATAATTTAATTCCACATACTGATATACTGATAGTAGTTGTTTTAGAGTTGGGACACGATGGACAGATTCCGGCCAGATAATCCTTTAATCATCTTTTTGCTGAAAGGTAGATGTGATTGTGAACGTGTGTGTGCGTGTGTGTGTGTGTGTGTGTGTGTGTGTGTGTGTGTGTGTGTGTGTGTGTGTGAGTGTGTGTGTGTGTGTGTGTGTGTGTGTGCGTGTGTGTGGTCTAAACAAATAGAGAAAAAAGGAAAAATTACAATCCAATTATATACGCATTAATAGGCAGTAATATAGATGTATATGCATACCTAATATAATATAATATAAAGGTGTGCATAACAACAACATATATATGACGTTGACATTCATTATGGCGCCGTAGAGTGGAGAGTAGTGGTTCTCATACTTGGCTCTCCGAGCACCGATCATAATGACCAACATTAAAATACAGTAGCGTAGTAGGCCTAAGTATTTATTAAAAACAAGGAAGTAGTTTTGTACGGTATGCCGGTATTAGTATAGTACCGCAATACTAATTAATCATATTCTGTACTATACCGCCTCTGAAAAGTACCGGTCAAATGCCACATCCACTGTAATGATACCCCAAATACAGTAGCGTAGATACTACTTTGGTTACGTCAAATTTTTTGGCATCACAACATCTTCTTTCGTTTTTTTTTGGTTTTTTTAATATTATGTTTATAAACTCAGGAAATATGTCCCTGGACACATGAGGACTTTGAATGAATGATCCTGTAACTACTTGGTATCGGATTGATACCCACATTTGTGGTATCATCCAAAACTAATGTAAAATACCAAACAACAGAAGAATAAATGATTATTACATTTTAACAGAAGTGTAGATAGAACATGTTAAAAGAGAAATTAAGCAGATATTAACAGTAAATGAACATGTAGATTAATAATTCATTTTCTACCACTTGTCCTTAATAATGTTGACAAAATAATAGAATGGAAAATGACACAATATGTTACTGCATATGTCGGCAGACTAAATTAGGAGCCTTTGTTTGTTTACTTACTAATAAAAGACAAGTTGTGTTGTATGTTCACTATTTTATTTAAGGACAAACTTGCAATAAGAAACATATGTTTAATGTACCCTAAGATTTTTTGTTAAAATAAAGCCAATAATGCAATCTTTTGTGGTCCCCTTTATTTAGAAAAGTACTGGAAAGTATCGAAATAATTTTGGTACCGGCACCAAAATATTGGTATCGCGACAACACTACAATGAAGAGGTTTTATTCAACAAGTATATTTATTGTTTTGGCCACTGTAACATTACACACAGATCGAACAGTAACACTGTGTTTGAATATAGGAAAATAGAATCCTGTACTTTAATCAAGTGATCCTTTGACCGAGCCCACGTACAAAAATATGCGTACCACAGTTTGAGAATTTCTGGTAGACCGGCGGTCGGCAACCCGCGGCTCCAGCGCCGCATGCGGCTCTTTAGCGCCGCCCTAGTGGCTCTCCGGAGCTTTTTCAAAAATGTATGAAAAATGGAAAAAGATGAGGGGAAAAAAATATATTTTTTGTTTTAATATGGTTTCTGTAGGAGGACAAACATGACACAAACCTCCCTAATTGTTATAAAGCACACTGTTTATATTAAACATGCTTCACTGATATTTGGCGAGCGCCGTTTTGTCCTACTAATTTCGGCGGCCCCTGAACTCACCGTAGTTTGTTTACATGTATAACTTACTCCGACTTTCTAAGACGTGTTTTATGCCTCGTCTTTTTCTGTCTCATTTTGTCCGCCAAACTTTTAACGTTGTGCATGAATACACAAAGGTGAGTTTTGTTGATGTTATTGACTTGTGTGGAGTGCTAATCAGACATATTTGGTCACTGCATGACTGCAAGCTAATTGATGCTAACATGCTATTTAGGCTACATATATGTACATATTGCATCATTATGCCTCATTTGTAGGTATATTTGAGCTCATTTAGTTTCCTTTAAGTCCTCTTAATTCAATTTACATCTCATGACACACTATCGGTATGTAATATGGTTTTTAATTTTTTGCGGCTCCAGACAGATTTGTTTTTGTATTTTTGGTCCAATATGGCTCTTTCAACATTTTGGGTTGCCGACCCCTGGTATAGACAAACAACCAGCCAAGCATTTTAGGTTAATCACGGGTTTGTACCGGTTTAGTTCTGGTTTGTTTCATGGTATTTCAAAAAATGCTTGAAATAACCACAATATAGCAATGTTTTAGTTTTATCAACCTTAATATCTATGATTATTTTGTCCGAGGAAACCTTTAGCGTTGTGTAGCAAATTTTTACGGGTAGCCCATTGTCTAGTTTTATTTAGTATATTCCGGAGAGCCATTGGTCCTGCAGTGGACATTTTAATTTGGTTGATTTATTTTAAAGGAGCACTCTGCTGCTCTTCTAAGGACGTTCTGCAAAAAGAATAGTCAAAGAGCATCTCTATGAAAGCACTCTAGTGTTTAAGAATCGGCTGCAAAAATGTGAGTCTCTCACAAGTCTTTTGAACTGAATTTACGGGCCACCAGTTGAATCATGAAAACGAGAGGACCTAAAATGGAACCTTGAGGAACACCACCAGTATAACGAAAGAAGAACAAATGACTACTGACTGCATCTGAAGTAAACAAGCTACAGCAACATCTTACTTACATAAATCACATTATAAAAAACGTGTAACTTCCGAAAAAGAGAGGACTTAAAGGGGAGCCTTGAGGAACACCTCAGTTATGTCCATCATTCTATGTTTGCGGGCAAGGTTAAAATATCAATGCAAGGATCTCTCAATGTGTTAACAGTTGTGAAGTGAATTATATTTATATAGCGCTTTTCTCTAGTGACTCAAAGCGCTTTTACATAGTGAAACCCAATATCTAAGTTACATTTAAGCCAGTGTGGGTGGCACTGGGAGCAGGCGGGTAAAGTGTCTTGCCCAAGGACACAACGGCAGTGACTAGGATGGCGGAAGCGGGGATCGAACCTGGAACCCTCAAGTTGCTGGCACGGCCACTCTACCAACCGAGCTATTGTACAACTCCTGTTGTGCAAGTTCCTTTGTACAACAGGAGCACTCTAGTGTTTTTAGGAGTTCACAAGTTTTGAACTGAACTCTGGGGGCCAGTATGGTGTCCTTCCCGGGCCCCCGGGCTGCTAGTTAAAATAGCCCTGCTATAGACAGATCACACGCTGTGGGTAGGACCCCACGATCCATGTGGGGCCTAGTTTTGCCTGAATAAGCACTTGTAAAATGTTAATATAGGAAACATATTCCTAGCCCCTACTGAACAGATGTTCTGAGATCAAATCAATGTATTTCCCCAGAGTTTGATTAAAAAAACTATAAAAGATGTTTTACATAAACAAAAAAAAAGTGTGATTACATTTTTTGCAGTGGGGGTGGGAGGGGCTCCAAAAAACGGCCCTCAATAAAAGGAATAATTGTATTATTTTGTTGATATCGTTACAGCATTATCGTAAATTGTGTTCAATTGTTCACAAAAAAGTGTGTGTTTTATTCTGAATATATTCATGATCAACACAACAAAGGCAAAAATCACAAAATCATTTGATAAAGTACCAGATCCCTATCAAACTTCGTAGTATCACTCACCTTTACTAAATGCACAATTGGAAACAATAGGGGTTGGCGATACTGTTGTCGATCCGATACCAAATCAATACAGGGTTTTCAGTATTTTATCAGTTCTGAAGGAAATCCAAGCGTCCAGCAGCATGTTTTGGAACAAAAAACATTCGTAAAGCTTTGTACTTGTAAACTGAAAAATATTAAGATTAACAGAGCATGGTATTTATAAGGTATCATTTGTGCGAGTGTAAAATAGGTGTGTACGTACTACATATTTAAGGGTCCAGATATTCAAAGTATACTAAAAGAACAGCGTGTGTGCAGCACTTTTATCCCATGTCCTTGTTCTCTGTAACAGAAAAGTGAGTAAATAAATAATTAACAATTACATGAATAAATAAATATACCATAAGTAAGTAAACAAATTATAAATAATAATTTTTTTTAAAGGTTCAAGATGTTCATCGTAATTGTCCTTCTTTGTACTTTGTGAACACTTGTAGTTTGAACAGTCTCTTAAAGGCCTACTGAAAGCCACTACTACCGACCACGCAGTCTGATAGTTTATATATCAATGATGAAATCTTGACATTGCAACACATGCCAATACGGCCGGGTTAACTTATAAAGTGCAATTTTAAATTTCCCGCTAAACTTCCGGTTCGAAACGCCTCTGAGGATGACGTATGCGCGTGACGTCAATCATTGAAACGGAAGTATTCGGACACTATTGAAGTCAATACGAAATAGCTCTGTTTTCATGTCATTATTCCACAGTATTCTGGACATCTGGGTTGGTGAATCTGTTGCAATTTGTTCATCGCATTATGGAGAAAGAAGCTGAGCAAGCAAAGAAGAAAGTTGTCGGTGCGAAGCGTCTATTTTGCGAGGGAAGTCAGCAACACAACACAGCCGGCGCTTCTTTGTTTACATTCCCGAAAGATGCAGTCAAGATGGAAGAACTCGGACAACAGAGACTCTTACCAGGAGGACTTTGATTTGGATACACAGTTGCGATACCATGAGTACACAGCTGCGCTTCCAAACATTTGATCGCTTGCTATAACTAGCTCGAGCTAGTAGCTAGGAGCTAGCATTAGGATTAATTTGTGGCATATTAAATATAAGCCTGGTTGTGTTGTGGCTAATAGAGTATATATATGTCTTGTGTTTATTTACTGTTGTAGTCATTCCCAGCTGAATATCAGGTCACCCCCGGCTCTCACAGCATCTTCCCTATCTGAATAGCTTTAACTCCCCACTAGTCCTTCACTTGCACTTTACTCATCCACAAATCTTTCATCCTCGCTCAAATTAATGGGGAAATCGTCGCTTTCTCGGTCCGAATCTCTCTCACTTCATGCGGCCATCATTGTAAACAATAGGGAACTTTGCGTATATGTTCAACTGACTACGTCACGCTACTTCCGGTAGGGGCAAGCCTTTTTTTATCAGATACCAAAAGTTGCAATCTTTATTGTCGTCGTTCTATACTAAATCCTTTCAGCAAAAATATGGCAATATCGCGAAATGATCAAGTATGACACATAGAATAGATCTGCTATCCCCGTTTAAATAAAAACATTCATTTCAGTAGGCCTTTAAACTGAATCATATTGGTGCTTTGTTGGATTTCTTTGGTTAATCCATTCCATCATTCAATTCCACATACAGATATGCTAAAGGTCTTAAGTGTTGTACGTGCACACACATGTTTTAAATTAGATTTTCCTCTAAGGTTATATTTCTCCTCTTTTGTTGAGAAGAATTGTTGTACATTCTTGGGTAGCAGGTTATAGTTTGCTTTGTACATCATTTTAGTTGTTTGCAAATGCACCAAATTGTTGAATTTTAATAATTGTGATTCAATAAATAAAGGGTTTGTATGTTCTCTATATCCAACATTATGTATTATTCTAATTGATCTTTAAGACCGTTAGTGAATGAAGTGCACATTTGTAGTGTGGAGAGAGTGTTTAGCATGTTCCCATTATGTATTGTACTGGATTTCAATGGGCATCATTTTGAATTATGTGTGGTGTTTGGACATGTTTTGTAATGTCCACAAAGTTCAGTGAGCAGGTTGGTTATGTGTAAACCATGTGTGTAGACTTTTTATGTTGGTTGCAGTTTGCACCATGAGTGGAAAATTTTATTAAGTTTGGGTCATACAAATAAATTCTGCTCTGTGTGCACTACACGTGTAAAATCCATGGTCATTAATCTGATCTACTGAAGTTGTCCACATGATAGCAGTTAAGTTTGGTTGCTGCAAATTTTCTGCTATCTTAAATGAAGCTGCAGGCTGCCCCACGGAGCAGACTCCTTATTAAATGTGTGACGTCTCGCGGGCCAAACTGAAGACGCCGGCGGGCTGCACCTGGCCCGTGGGCCGTATTTTGGACACCACTGATATAGACTATAGAGGTGCAACATGAATAGTAAGAAGCTGCATGGTATTTTAGGTGTATTTTCGTTGTGTTTTCAATACACTAATCAGATTTTAGGCAAAAAAAAAAAAAAAAAGCCCAAAAAACGCACACCTGGGGCCGTACTTATCAAGCTTCTTAGAATTACTCTTAAGAAGTCTGCTAAGAGTTGACTTAAGAGTAAATAAATTCTTCGCTGAAAGCTGCACTTAAAAGTTAGTTATCAAGCGTCTTACTCACACTTTCAGCGAAGTGTAGGACTGAATCTTAAGTGTCACACTCAGAGCTGAATTACGACATTACTATGTGCCGTAAACGGAATTTTAGGTGACGTCATTTCTGTGTCCATAGAAATGACCAATCACGGAAGGGAATCCCTTGTCTAAGAATAAAGAAATATCTTGGAAATATTTAAGTGGACAATGGGAGTGTATATTTTGACAATAAACTACAAAATAATACAAAACAAACTAGTCCCCGCCGGCACTCACGCTACCGCTCCCTCTCTTCTGTCGCCCACACACTCACTGACGTCACTCACCTCACGGCCACACACATACGCTACTGTCATAACATTTTCTTTCCAATTCATTAATTAGGCAACTAATTTGAAACTGGTGTGGGTGGCTCTATATATACTAGCCCACTGCAGACACATGCAGAAATCAACAAAGAATCGAAAAGTATTAAATCCGTGACAAAAATAATATCCGCTCTGTCTAAACGATACCGTTTGATCAGCTGCTCGTCATCAAAAAAAAAAAAAAACATTGTTCCGTTCCCTGAACGTTCGCGCACGTCTCTCTCGCCTCAGTGCCATCCCCTGCTGGCAACTCCTAACCACTTAAGACACCGCTGAAGGTCTCCTAAATATCGTGGAGAGTAGGAGTGATTCTTAGACTTAAGAACGTTGATAAAAAGCTTTTATTCTTAAGTTTGAGAGTAGGACTAAATTTCGCAAATTCTCAGGACTTAAGTGTAAAATGGCACTCTAAGAAGCTTGATAAGTACGGCCCCTGATGTTTGCATTCATTTTTGTTAACTCTTTTGATTTCACATTTATGCATTCATGTCTTTAATTATTAAAACCCCCATTATTTTTTTCAGTTTTACAGAAAAATGTAGTAAGACACTTTTCTTCATTGTTTTATCCCCATTCAACTGTGCCTGTTGTCAGTTTTGTTTCATTCATTAGGAAAGTGTGGAAATTGTGTGCACGTTGAGGGTGGGCGATACTGCACATTTTGGTATCGATCCGATACCAAATAATAACAGGCCTATAATGGTCACTCTCCAGGGTTAATACATACAATCCTTTACAAGGTTACTAATACCGTTTTAATTACTTGTTAAAGCGTATTAAACGCAAAGCGGTTCGACAACCACAAAAATACTTTCCCCAAAAAACGGTCTTGAAAAAGAGGGGTGTCGTCTTATATTTGGGCAGTGTGTTGTTTTCTACTGTGCACTAAGTCCACGTATGCAATATATTTTATAGGCATGCAGCAGGTGAAGGATCAGAGTAAGGTGGCTGTGCAATAGTGCACGGTTCAGCACATTTGACTTTTTACCGTTCCTTTTTGTTGACGGTCCCTTGATGGAGAATTGATTGTTCATGGTGTTAAAAAAACTAAATCTAAATTATTTTATTTAATCAACATTTTACCAAGACTCGCTTTACTGAATAGACTTAGATAAATGTTATTGATCCATTTTTCCACACACTAGCTCAGTTACAAAGGATGGAAAGGGTAAGGATAGAAAGGATAACACAGGTATTAAGTAGACTAAAATGTACCATAGTAGCAGCATAAAATATAACATATGTAGTATTTACATATTAAATATACAGTATACAATACATACTGATATATCATATTTTTATATTATAACAAATCCCAATTACCATGTACAATATTACAGAATATGTAACAGCTGCAGCAACAAAAAATAAATAAATACAAATAAATTATATACTGTATATATATGTTATAATAGATAGCTTAATAGACAAATATAGAGATACTATCTATTTACATCCCTAGTTATTATGTGGTTATTTATCCAGTACATAGGTTGCATGTATAAACAAAAACAAACAAAAAAGAGTTATAAATGGCTCTATTGTTTCATTACAAGAATGAGAACTCTAAAACCCAATTTGTGGATATTTGTAACGCAATTATGTCATTTCAATGAAAAAAAGATGGGGAGAAAAGCTCATTCAATTTGAAAAAATAACGTAAATAAGCACATTGAATTATTTCGGTTAAAAAAAAAATCAGTGGAGAAAGACGGTCACAATTGTGAAGTGATGTTAAAAGTATTTTCTTTTCAAGTGTAATTTTACGCTTAAAATAGCTGGACAGTATCAGCTAAACATACTCAAATAAATATGACTGATTATATATATATATATATATATATATATATATATATATATATATATATATATATATATATATATATATATATATATATATACATATATATGAGATTAAAAAATTGAATAAGTAGATAAGGCTGTTAAATGATACACCATCAGATTAATGTCACTTTTGAATTGTGATTGATCGTGAATAATCCCAGTAAATTACTTGCTTGCACAATTTAGATTGACTTTAAAAAAGACCGCAATATTTTGACACATACTCACGTTTATTTTCAGAATATACACAAACATTTAAAAACATGATTTACTTGAATGCACATCATTTGCTTAGCAGCAAAGGTAGCAGTCTTACCTTTAGAGCAGGGGTGTCAAACTCATATTCATTGAGGACCACATCGCAGTTATGGTTGCCCTCAGAGGGCCGATTATAACAATGTGTAATATATGAATATATGAAGAAAAAAATAAATATATATATATATATATATATATTTATATACTTATATATACATACATACATACACACACACACACACCCATATATATACACACACACATATATATATATATATATATATATATATATATATATATATATATATATATATATATATATATATATATATATATATATATATATATATATATATATATATATACATATACATTAACAATTTTATTTTTTTTACATGAGCTGCAAAAAAATATTCACATTTTACTTTAAAAACTGGCAGCTCAATCACCAGAATTTTACAGTAAAAGCAGTGGGTTTTTTTTACAGCATATAAAAAATGGAATAAATGAAATGGAATGGAGAAACAATACCACTGTTTTTAGCGTTAAAAGTCAAGCAACAGAGCTGTCAGTTCTTTTTTTTTTTTTTACGTAAAAATTCTTGTTTTAATGTTTTTTTTGTTTGTTTTATAATGTTTTAGCATTGTACTGTAAATGGAAAAAACAGTACCAAAGTTGATTTTACGGTAAAAACTCAGTCGACAATTTGATTGATCATTTGTTTTGAAATCACAAGTCAAGCAGATATCTAAGTACTGTAATTATCTATATTTAAACAAAAACTATTTTTGGAAAGATATGCAATTGCATGCAGTACATGATTTGTAATGTCAAAAGGGAAAGAACAAATATATTTATTGGTAAGAAAAGATTAAGCATTTTATTAACGCATATTATTTCCAGGCTTTGACGGGCCACATAAAATAATTTGGCGGGCCAGATTTGGCCCCCGGGCCTTGAGTTTGACACCTGTGCCTTAGAGTGTGTATTTTTAAGGAAACCATTGACGGTTTAAGTAAAAGGAGCATGTGCGTTCAAAATATATGTGGTGATTAATCTGCGTTGATACATGATTAGTGAGATAATTTCTGTGATTAATCCCATGTGCTAACTTTTTATATCTGACAGTTCTAAAAATAAATCCATGCTGCACAGTTAAACACACCTACAATTTTATATTTGTTCCAGCTGTAAAAAACTGATGAATGACGAAAACAAGTCATACGTTTTTTTACTGGCCCGTTGTAAAAAAAAACAAAAAAAACGTAAATAGTACTATTTTTTGGTAACAACACATAGTATTTCAATGCTTTATATATTATATATATAATATATTATATTATTTATTATTATTATTGTCTATTGTGAGCAAACTGTGGTGCTGAATTTCCCCCAGGGATCAATAAAGTACTTTCTATTCTATTCTATTTATGTACCTTTGTTTGTGTTTTTTAAGCTTTTTCACAAAATATAAACAATAATAAAAATACTAAAATGGCTTTGATGTTTCAATATATGACTTTAGGTGGAAACATTTTGGACACCTCTGATTTTAGTGCAAGGAGATTATAACAGAATATACAGTACTGGTGTTGCATTTCTTTGCGCAACAGTGACATCAAGTGGAGAGAGACGACATTGCAGCCCACATGACATTTTAAGTTATATTGAAAGAATGGAAAGATGAGCTCAGTTAAATAAATATTTATTAAACTGTCTTTTCAGATATGGCCTGTAAGCATTCTCGTGCACATAATCATAAGAGAAAAATATATTGTTGCAATGATAGTTATAAATAAGCACCATAACACACACACACACCACCATTATGTACACAATCTTGTGTGTAAAGCTATCGGATTCAAAGGCTTTTCTAGTCCAAATGTTGACAATTTACAATATAAGTGTTGGAATATGTTGGCAAACAGAGCACTGGGGTGTGCGGGGGTACATGTTGAAGAGTGGATGTTGTACACAAAAAGTGATACACGACATGACATTCAAAGTGGCAGAAGTATACAAGCCTGAGAAACGGTTTCCACAAAAACTTTGGTTGTTGGCAACCACATACAGTAGGCCAACAGGTCAAAGACAGTACAAAAGACTCTAGTCTTTTATTTTGTTAGAAAAAAGAAGAAAAAAAACCTGCATATGTGCTTCTACGGTTTAGTAAAGTATACAAATGTAGAAATATATGTACAGAAAAAAGTTGTTTTCCTAAGGCAGAAGTGCTTCATCATGGCTAACGCAAAGCGGGTCTCATTTTTCTCCACTTCCTGTATGCGGCCTTAAGGTTTTGTTGATGTAAACTGATGTTTGGCTTAACTGTAAATGACACTGGCAACTTTTACTTCCTGTCTTGCCAGCCATGAAACTGTGGCAGTGTTCCAAATAATCCCACACTTCCACACTTAGCACTTTGAATGAGTGTGTTCCAACTGCGTGTAGTAGTGCGCCATTTAGAACACGACTAGCAACTTAAATGTAACTGCATGAATATGTCCGTAAACGCAGACGTATCAAGTAAAATAAACTTTGGAAAACTTTTTAAAAAAATGCTATTTTCAATGGTACTGTACCTTAAGATCTTACTGCACATATTCCAAAGATTATATTTATGATCTTTTTACAATACTTCTTAACCTATAATGAATGGTGTGTCTTCACTATCATGCATGAGAACTAACCTGACTCCTACAGACTCGTCATTCTAACTATTAAAGCACAGACTGGTTCCTCTGCTTTACATCTTCCGGTGTAAACATGTTCACTTACTAGGTTATTATTACTATGAATTATCAGTTTAATGTCCTCATTTAGTTCCCCATTGCATGAGAAGGTCCTTATCGTACAAGTCCAGACCTCTGTATTTTCAAGGCTTACGTTCGAAGGCCCAAGCGAATGAAAAATAATAGACGCACTCAAAAAAATAAAAGCCCCCCAAATACCTGTTTTTGATACTCTCAATTATAAAATAATCCATTTAACCCTTGTGCAACAATAAGGCATGACATGTGTTCCTTATGTGATGTTTGAAGGTTCGTGGTCGGAAATTTTGCCAGGTATTTTTTTTACAAATTGATTTTAATTAAAACAACATTGTGTTTTTGATGGTGACATTGTTAGAATAGGATATAAACAAAGTATACACATTTTCTCTTCAGAACATTTTCGGCCTCATTGACTCCCATTTTAACTGCTATTTTTTGACACTATAACGTAATTTAGACACTCTTACCCCAGGTTTCCATGGATGCATAACAGCTACAGAATGGCACCGCCACGGCAACAGACTCTTTCCATTTTCTTTCTAATCTACTCAGGGCGGACACTTAGAGTGAGTTCAAACCCTGGCCGAGTCATACCAAAGACTATAAAAATGGGACCCATTACCTCCCTGCGTGGCACTCAGCATCAAGGGTTGGAATTGGGGGTTAAATCACCAAAAGTGATTCCCGGGCGCGGCACCGCTGCTGCCCACTGCTCCTCTCACCTCCCAGGGGGTGAACAAGGGGATGGGTCAAATGCAGAGGACACATTTCACCACACCTAGTGTGTGTGTGACAATCATTGGTACTTTAACTTTAACTTCTAGTCAATGTGTCAGTTTACTGGTGGACCACCTGCGCATGGTGCTGCCATACCTGTGCCGTACCGCTTCCCTGGGCTAAATATACGCAGAGCTTCTATTTTTGCCGGTCCCCGCAACACAACAGCGTTCCATCCATCCATTTTCTACCGCGTGTCCCTCTTGGGGTCGCAGGGGGTATACAGCAAATCAATTTAGCTAAAATCTGCTTGTGTGGGACAGGAAGTCACGCACAAAATAAATGATGCGGTTTACAAAATAAAATACTCCGTGTTTAAGGCTGATCATATTTTACACTTTGAAACGTCCTAATGGGCAGGGAAGGACCTGAAGTAAACTTGTTGAAAGTTTTCAAAAGTAATTTCACTTTGTTGATAGGCCTGGGCCGATAACACATTTTGTCCGATGATGTGTTGACCTACAGATTATTGCAGAGAAACGATATTATTGCCATTATTTTCTTGAGACCAAAATGATCACTGATGAAATGATAATACGTACCGTATTTTTCGGACTATAAGTCGCAGTTTTTTTTTCATAGTTTGGCCGGGGGTGCGACTTATACTTAGGAGCGACTTATGTGTGAAATTATTAACACATTACCGCAAAATATCAAATAATATTATTTAGCTCATTCGCGTAAGGGACTAGACATATAAGATTTCATCGGATTTAGCGATTAGGAGTGACAGATTGTTTGGTAAAGGTATAGCATGTTCTATATGTTATAGTTATTTGAATGACTCTTACCATAATATGTTACGTTAACATACCAGGCACGTTCTCAGTTGGTTATTTATGCGTCATATAACGTACACTTATTCAGCCTGTTGTTCACTATTCTTTATTTATTTTAAATTGCCTATCAAATGTCTATTCTTGGTGTTGGGGTTTATCAAATAAATTTCCCCCAAAAATGCGACTTATACTCCAGTGCGACTTATATATGTTTTTTCCCTTCTTTATAATGCATTTTCGGCCGGTGCGACTTATCCTCCGGAGCGACTTATACTCCGAAAAATACGGTAATAACAATGCAAGTGTACCCTTTTAAATGCAATAAACTTGTATTTCTGGTATATTTTAACATTGAACACTTGAACATTTCCAAGTTAAATAAAACAAACCAATAATAAAAATAATTTAGCAAAATGTTGCACTGGAATAAAAATCACAACCAAAAGCAATAAAATAGGTTCTGTCTCTGTTAAGGAGGGGGTAGGGCATCCTCAAATATACACAACCAAAACCATACATAAAGTTATAGTGACCAAAATCCTCACAGTTATTATTTCTGTGGTATTGTTGAATGTGCTCAAAAAGTACTTGCACACACACTAACATCTTTTACACTTTCTTGGCAGAGGAAACATCAAATATTGTTCTGGCTTCGTAACAGCCATATTATCTTAATTTGTGTTTTTAAGTATGTTTATCTTTTTCCATTTTATTTTTTAAACATTTTAGAATGGGGCGTATACATCAATATCTTTGTGTAAAGACAGCACAGCCTTTATGTTCAATGAGAAAACTGTTTCTTAGTTGTTTAGACATGAAGGTGTTCATACACGTTTAGACTGGAGTATGACGTTTCTTAATGGGAAAATATGTTAATGTCTCCCGTTCATGTTGGCATTTACGCTAGGTAGCAAGCTAAAACTAGTCCTCCTGTAAGCTTATCACAGTGCAATTGTCGACCACGGCTTTTCAATAATTTTAATTTAATACAGTAATACTAACCGTCGGTAGTTTTGAAGCGGTTATATTTACTGTTTATGTGCATGTCGTACTAACGCTCGCAGCTGCTGCTAAGAGTGCCTACTCTGCTTCTTGCAGCCATAACAATACATGCATATAACGCATCATAACTATCCCCTCAATTCCCCCCAAAATGGATTAACTCCCTGGAATAAAAAGACAATATAACATACATCCATAAACGTGGATGCATATGAAAAAGTTCAATATATCTATCTGTACAGTAATATATTTACTTATATATGCACCTTATTGCTTTTTTATCCTGCACTACCATGAGCTAATGCAACGAAATTTCGTTCTTATCTGTACTGTGAAGTTCAAATCTGAATGACAATAAAAAGGAAGTCTAAGTTTAAAGTCTATATGACGATTACAGACAATGGAAAAGTTACCAACTAAATTTTCATCTATCGCTCGGTTAATGGACTTATCGAATATCGGCCCAGGCCTACATGTTGACACAAATAAATGAGGACATGCTGATTTTTGGAGATCCAAAATCAAAGAATCATATTACAGTCACATTCTGGACAGCTATTTGGGGATCTCTGTCAAATACTAGCTGATACAGGGGTCCGGGAAGCGGTAAGCAAGAGATTAAATGAGGTTTGTGTGTGTGTAACGCTCACCAGGGATGATACCACTGTTGTGTTGTTGCTTGCTACAAATAGAAAAATAAAGTTGTCGTTCTGCAAGGTAAAACTGTCGTCTTTTCCACGAGTCAAGTCTGTGCCGTCACAGACGCCTGCCTGTTGGTATTGATGGACGGCAAAGGTCGAGACGTTCCGCGGTGTTGCCGTTCAGCAGCCGTTACATATCCCGAATAGCAGGACCAAGTTTATTTGCTTCTGCTCCTCCGGACGGACAGAATATGATGTTAGTGGTTCCCTTTACTACAACCCCCTTTATCACGCGATTACGCACGGATTCGCAAGATCTCGTAAAAGATGGCGGAGACCTTCTGCAGCTGTTACGCCACCAGTAGAAATGCGGGGTTATAGGAGCAAATAGCTACCACTTAATATTAATGTTGCTGTAAAAAGCAGACATTTTACATTTCAAGCAGAGAATAATGTGTAAATAAAAATATGGAGTTAATTTCATAATAAAACTTAAGTATTTGTTAATTAGAAATGCACAGCTGTAGATGTCTACAGTCTACAATGTATCCCATGAGATAGCTTCTTGATTTTGTTACGCATTCGATTACGTAGCTTGATAAATTCACCGTTGGTCAAATGTGCTTTTTTTTTTACAAACCAAAAAAGAAAATATAAAGCTTGTTGCAAATAAATCTTTTTACAAAAACAATCACGCAAAGGCAGCGAAGACATCGCGATGGGATGCAACTAATATTTTAGCAGTGGGGTAGTAGCAATAGTACAGTATAATATTCATGAAGTGCATTACGGCATCACGATCACATTCATGCACAAACACCATAATAAAGCCTTGAGTAATATCAACTACTTTTGAATTCCCTTACACTATGACATTTTATTCGTAAGTGCCGTCCTACACTGTGACTGATGCAGTGTGTGACACACAATTAAATGATTTAAGTGATGGATATATTCAGAACTAACAGCTTCCTAACAGACCAGAGCAATTTTTCTACCCGGGGTCAACCTTGCAGACGTTCATGTCGCAGGCCCCTGCTTACTTTAAGGCCTGCAGGTGAGCGTAGCCTCCGCCTCAGCATCTTTGTTCCAAGTAGGCCGATAGCAGAGGCGTGGGAGGCAGGAAGTCCTCTTGTTTGTTTACCACTTCAGTCTGACGTGACCCATTCATGTCACTACCTGAGGGGTTCAACAAATAGACTTTAAAAGTCTGGGCATACATGTTCTACGCCATCTTGACAGTCTCCATAGTGATTTTTTTATGTGGTGCAGTTTGATTTCAACAAACACTGAATGAGTCCTAACATTTAAAGGAACATACTGTACATTTACCATTTACATTTTAAAATATCACTATTCCTCTGTGTTGTGACACACTTGGACATAAGGAAAACCATTGTTGCCTTTTGCATTGTTCATAATACAAGGCAAGTCAGTAAACTCCCAAGACTGTTTATGTTGATCGCATTCTTTGAATGTGAGAGTTATTGTCTCCTGTGAGTTCTTGCCACACTAGCACATATATAAAGAGATCCTGCAGTGTTTGCTTTGTTCAGTGCACAAAAAGAAGCGAGAGCTGTGGCAGGACAACTCATGGCTGCTTCCTGGCCGAGAATAAAATTGCTTTGCTGGAGCAACCGCCCTCACTCCCCCGACCTGGGTCTCTGTGTTTTTTCCCCTCTTTTGTCAAACTTTATCAAAGGGGACACGTTTTCAAGACGTGGATGACATGTATCTTGCTGTGACAACAAAACTGGAAAAAAAAAACTCCAAGGGGTGAAGAGGCTATGTTTTGTGACTCTAGTCCTAGAACTTTTCTGACACACTTCACACATACATGGAACCTCGATTTACAGACCCCTCATTTAATTTACAAACCACAGACCAAATAAAAATATGCTTTGGTGTACAAAACTTTGTCTCAGTGTACGAACATTTAATCCACCCGTTGTGTGCCTCGCAGCGCCGCCATTTTGTGCCTGGCAGCACAGCCATTGTGGCTGATCGATCTCAGATGCTCATATAGTAGAGTGGCCGTGCCAGCAACTTGACTGTTCCAGGTTCGATCCCAGTTTCTGCCATCCTCGTCACTGCCGTTGTGTCCTTGGGCAAGACACTTTACCCACCTGCTCCCAGTGCCACCCACATTGGTTTAAATGTAACTTAGATATTGGGTTTCACTATTTCAAGCGCTTTGAGTCACTAGAGAAAAGCGCTATATAAATATAATTCACTTCATTTTACTTTAGCATGTTTGCAACATTTTTCTATTTTTGCTCTCTCAATATGAGTCCAAAGTATAGGCAATTTTAATTTAAGTATAGGTAGTGCCTCCCCGACTTCAACCCCAAAAGGGGCGAGTGGTAAAAAATGGATGGATGGAGGTAGTTTTTAATTTTTTTGTGCCTGTTGATCAATCTGAAAATAGGTTTATAATTGATAATTATACCTATGTGAGTCAATATTTTTTTTAGATGTGTTGTTTCAAAATACTCATTATTATTTAAAAGGGCCATATCCTGCTTCATTCAGGGGGTTCTACAATGATATGGCTTCTATAATTGAATCTTTTCCAAGTCCAAAGAAAGCAATGGACAAGCCATGCATGGTTTGAAACGTTCCAGAATTTGACTCGGGGGCCGCATTGGGTTAAAACAATTTGGCCGGGGGCCGGGCTGTATATATATATATGTATGTATATATATATATATATATATATATATATATATATATATATATATATATATATATATATATATATATATATATATATATATATATATATATATATATATATATATATATATATATATATATAGCGCACTTTCCGCACGCGCGATGATGTCACGTTATCGATGAGAAAATGCATTTTTAGACAATATGATTTGCCTGAGCGGCTAGGAGACACCGTGAGTAGAAAGCGGTACAAAGTGGATAAGATAAGTCGGAAAAAATATATATATTTTTTTTAATTTTTTTTTTATACTTGGGACTTCCCACGGGCCTGATTTTGGACGCTGGCGGGCTGTAGTTTGGGGACCCCTGATCTACAGCGTTGTCGATACTGCCTCAACACCCCTCCCTTCTGCTGCACACCAAGAAGATTAACTGACAAGGTTAAGAGGATTTTATTTTATTTTTTTGCATTAATTGTAGCGATCAGGCTGTTGAAGTTAATGGGTTTTGTGATTTCAAACAGTGAGTGCTAGTGACTGTGTCGGCAAATGAGGACAATTCAGCTAGTTGTTTTGGCTTTGTTATTAAAGAGAAAGTTAATCCATCAGCCCCTTGTAAAGTTTGTTGGATACACAGTACTGTACAGCGCTTTATATTGTGTTCAAAGTGTGCAAACTTTTACTAAAATATGGACTCTTGTCGAGGCTGAAACCCATTATTGATATTTACATTGTTTCTTACAGAGAAATTTGCTTTAATATACCCACTTTTCATTTTTCAACAGTGTTAAAGAACCAATAAGGTTTGTAAATCGAGGTTCCATCGTAAGGGTTTAAAAAAGCCAAAGTTTGTTACACTCACTTGAAGAAACAAGGTCCATGTACTGGCAGATAGCATGGAGCAGCAGCCTTTCAAAGCTGAAAAACAACAACATGAATCACTTATACAAGCCAATAACTGCATGCAACCTAATGTTGCGCATGTGTAACACTTGACACATGTTCTTGGAATGTTGTTGCTGTAGCTGCACAGTTTATAGGCTGCACTCTGTCAGCCCCACCTCAAGTGATCAAATAAAAATGTGGGCTGACCAGAAAAAGGCATGTTTTTCTTTTGAGCATGAGGGATGCATGTGATTAAAAAAACTCACATTATGGAACAAAAAAAGGTTTTCCTGTGTGCACTGTTTCATCAAACAATTGAGGAACTTATTAGTGAATAAATACATCACAGCGCGCGTCAAAATTTGCGGCCTCACTATCACACATTTTTCTAAAGCATTCCGTAGTCAGGAAGTAATCTTTGCCATTAGTTCAGTGGTGCCACACATTCAGCAGGCTAGTAACTTATGAAATTATGTAATATATATATATATATATATATATATATATATATATATATATATATATATATATATATATATATATATATACACACATACATACATAGATACATACATACATATATATATATATGTCATACTTGCCAACCCTCCCGTTTTTAGCGGGAGACTCCCGGTATTCAGCGCCTCTCCCGATAACCTCCCGGCAGAAATTTTCTCCCGACAAACTCCCGGTATTCAGCCGGAGCTGGAGGCCACGCCCCCTCCAGCTCAATGCGGACCTGAGTGGGGACAGCCTGTTCTCACGTCCGCTTTCCCACAATATAAACAGCTTGCCTGCCCAATGACGTCATAACATCTACGGCTTTTAGAGAGTAGGGTGCACAACTGCGCACACAACAAGGAGGCGGAGCAGAAGAACGAGGAAGTTACAGACATGGCGATGCCGTCGACGAGCAAGATGAAGAAATACGCTTGCAACTTCCAAAACGAATGGAAACAAGAATTTCAGTTCATCTAGGACAGTTCGAAGGGGAAGGGGTATGTAATTATGTTGCCTGTACATTTTGTAAAACAGACTTCTCCATTGAACACGGTGGCCGAGTCATGAACGGAGGAGAAGTTAAACAGGACAATACTGCCATCTACTGGATAGCCCCCGGAACACTGAAATTCAAGTATTTATTTTATTTATATGTATAATAAAATAAATATATATACATATATGTATATAGCTAGAATTCACTGAAAGTCAAGTATTTCATACATATATATATATATATATATATATATATATATATATATGAAATACTTGAGTTGGTGAATTCTAGCTGTAAATATACTCCCCTATTAACCACGCCCACGCCCCCCCACCCCCCACCCCCCGGTATCGGAGGTCTCAAGGTTGGCAAGTATGATATATGTACACACACATATAAATGTGTATATATTTAGATAGATGGATAAATAAATATATATATATCTATATATATATATATAGATATATATATACTGTATATATAGAGAGAGAGATTTAAAAAAAAAAAATACACACACATGACAGTTCTTTTTTGTTAACATGTCTAGTCTAAGGTGTCTAATAAAAATAGAAACATGTACACGATCGGGAAAGCATACGGTCAAAACTTTCCCCCCAACCCATTATCAGCCATTTTTGGCGTATGCCCCGATAACATATGCCCGGTATCATTAAAACGCGCTGTTGCTTTTACGACCTTGCTGGCCAGGCGATTGATCTTGTTTAATTGGAAGCTGGCTCGTCCCCCATCACACGGCCGTTGGATTAGAGAGGTTCTCTACAATCTAAAACTAGAAAAACTTAGGTTTTCGCTAAAAGGCTCGGCTCAAGCGTTTGAAAGCTCATGGAGTCCTTTCTTGCTGTATGTCAACTCTCTTGATTTATCCCCAGACGCAGATGAGGAATAATCTCCCTTTTATTTATTATTATTATTTTAATTTAATTTAATTGTATTTTATTTTAATTTTATTTTCTTCCTTTCTCTCCTTTCAGCCTGTTTGTCTGTCTCTGGCCTCGTATGTGTGTGTGTATGTGAGGATGTCTGTCTTTGTCGTCTTACTTGTTATATGATTGTGCCATATGTCCCTTGTTGGTGTGACCTGAGTGGGGTGGGAGGGTGGGTGGGGATTTGGGTTTTAAGGGAAAGGGTGTGAAGAATTTTCTGACTTTAAAATTGTACTGTTTCGACTTGCACTTTTTTCTGTATTTGAAAATGCCAATAAAAAAAGTTGGATTAAAAATAGAAACATGTTAAAAGCATATATATTACCTTCTTTCTTGAAGACAAGAATATAAATTGGTGTATTACCTAATTTTTATGACTTGCATTGATTGTAATCACAGGATTCACAGTAGTGCCGATAAGTTCCACAACTTCGAATTGACATTGTAGGGAAAAAAGTCCTCCTTTCTTTCCAATGTCACATCAGAGTTTTTTTTAGCTTCTTATTTGTCCAGCTTCCATATTCCTTTGTATACCTTTTACAAGCAATACATTGGAGGTGAACTACGTAGCTCGCTAGCTTGTGTGCTCCACTTTTCTGACACCCTTATTTTGTTTACACAGACAGGATAGAGGAGTATTTTTATTGCGAAGACAGAAACTGTGCGGTTGATCTTTACGTTTAAGTGTTTGGGAGAGAGAGTCTTTGATGAAATAAAAGGAGTTTTTCGCGTTCTTGCCTGTCTGTTTTTTCTTCATACTGAGCTTGCACCAGCAGTCGTCTCACAAGACACTCGATTGCCGTGTACGTCAGTGACGAATGTGACATCATAGTGAAGATTAATGATAGGTAATGTTTAAGTCTATTTTTTAATGCCCGGTGATCGACACCACTGTATTAAGTTGAATGTGCCAGTATTTTCTTTTGTTGAGTCCTACAAAGTGTACTACTACTGTAGGTATTGTTTATTACATACAAGTTGTTTGATTGTAACGTGCATCTTAGTTGTAGTTTTAATAACCAAATTTGGAGGGGTTGAAATAGCGATGTAAAATTGCCAATGCTAATGTTTAGCATATCTATGGCAAATCGAGTAAGCCCAGTTTGAAAAGTGGAGCCCAACTGTACTTTCGAAGGCCTTTTTGTTGGTATGGAAAATTGTAACATTAACTAAAGGCAGTCGCCTGAGTCCACTCTGAGTGCTTGACTGCTCTTTCCTGGCCAAGTGCTTGAGTCGAGTTCCAACGCTGACTTTGCAACCGGACGTGACATCACATGCAACAAAGGTGTCAAAATATGGCTCAATTCGAGTTTACGTAAATCGGTACCCGGTAATAGCGATGGCATTCGGTCGGTACCAATAAAACTACTGAATTCAGTACCCATCCCTTGGGAGAAAAACAATAGATGCAATGTGCAGTTTGACTCATATAATGAGACATTTTTCTTGTGTGAATTAAAACTTCACTTTGATGAACGCACAAACAAATGTACACCTGCTGGAGAGGTTGGCTGTGTAAACTGAGCGAGGCTGAGTGACGAAGAAGCTCAGAATGTTTTCTTCAAGGACTTCCAGAGTTCCCTGTAAGAAGAATCCAAAAAGAAAAACAGCTACATGAGACAGGAACAGAAAGAGGGAACTTTTCTCTGCAGGACTCGGTAAAACGGACAACTAATTTGAGAACTGGGAGGGAGGGGCTTGAACTGTTTAAATGGAGCACTCAAGTCTACCAAACAATTCAAATTAATTTTAAGTTCAACATTTATATAAAACTTTAACTTCTAAAGAAGTCTCTTATTGCATTTTCCTGCTTGCACCAAATTACCAAACACATGCAGACATAGATTCAAATGGTAATGTAAATAACAGGAAGACAGCAACACACCACTAGAGGTTGAGGGAAAGAGTAAAGAGGAGAACAAGGCTCTAAGCTTGCACACATGTATACAATATTAAGCTTGTTGAAAAGCTCACCACTGGGATTTGTTTTCGTCTCAAAGTTATTCGCAGTCTCCGGTCGATTCTCTGGAAACATTCTTGAGCTGTGAAGGCAGGATTTACTGTGGAAAGACAATCAATAAATCAAACAAAAATCTGATTTAACTAATCAACAACAAGCACAAACTTTTAGTATGAATACACTTTTCAAGTACCTGCTATTCATCCATCCATCTTGTCGGTGTCAGTTTTTGATATGGGCGACAAGGACAATTGCCGAGCAATTAAGTTTATATGTACCCGTATTTGTGCTCAGCGCTTATTTGGGCATCAGGAGAGGATGCGTGTCAGATGGTTCACCGCACGGTAATGTAAAAGATAAATAAGTACCGGTACAAACAAATTGCTTGAAAATAAAACTATTTACATTGTTAATATGGTGTAACATTGATTATATATCACAGGGGCGCGAAAGGAGGGTGCAATTGAAGCCAGAGCCGCCACTGCATCCTATCCAATCCACAAAACTAAAAGACTAATAAAGCACAGGTGTCAAACTCAAGGCCTGTGGAGGCAGATCTGGCCCACCACATTATTTTATACGGCCCATGAAAGTCTGGAAATAATATGCGTCAATAAAGTACTTTATCTTTTCTTACTAAATGTATATGTTCTTTGCATTTTGACAGAAAATAAAACATGTACTGCATGCAACTGCATATGTTTTAAACTCTAATATCTAATAATACAACAATCTGTTACATTCCAGTGAATATCTGGATCCCGGGATGCAGAGATGGCAAAATACCCCCTTTTTGTATGGGGAAAACACAGGAAACTTAAAAAACAAAGATGGGCAGCTATGAGGTGCACAAAGAGCGAACACGTGTTAAGTGCAAAGCAAACAAAACAAAATGATCCAGCGCCGTCCACAAGACAGGGCTAGCATAAGAAACATCCTGATTGTCAACCAAGGACAGGTGAGAGAGCCAGCGCTCAGACCACAGGAGTGGTGGTAAACAGGAGAAGGAAACAAAAAACAAAGAGCGCTGGACAAGAAATAATACAAAATGTAAGAAACTGATGATAACGGTCACGTTAGATCATGGCAACTAATATATTACCATACATTTCAAACATTTTTTTCTTGTTAAAATAAAAATAAATACTTCAATATCTCCTTGACTTATGATATATAATATAATATATAATATATTATATGATTAGACATATGATCTGTCCAGAAATTCAACCTTATAAGTTGGATGAATTCTAAAGGGTGATTTGGAGACCACAGACATGGTGCCAAAAAAAAAAAAGTACTCGATCCGGTACCCATCACTTGTCCTATATGAAAAAGACTTCTTGCAATATGCATTTTAGTGTGGCTGGATCATTCAGGCTCTTAGTGTAGTCCTGCTAATTGTGTCTCTCCTTATTGTGTCAAAATGTTTGCTGTGAAAAAGTCTATTAAAAATTAAATAAGTATCGGCCTTTTGAAGTGAGTTATGTAAAATTATTATTGTAAAGTATATATTTGTTTATCCATCTAAAGAGTGATTGATTGAATTAGATTGTTATCAAACATACCAGTCAAGCCCTTTTCCAACTGTGAAAATTAATTCTAAAAATGTTTTTTAAAGCAATTATTTACTTTTAACTACCTTAGGAAACCCTTTGTAAAAAAATATCATGAAATGTCATATAGTCCTCAAATAAATGATTATACATACAGTATGTTAGCAGACAATGACAACTATGGCCAGGCATTACCATTCCGCTGATCTTTAAGGAGATGTCTGGCCTGTTTCTTCCTGGCCACTTCTCTCTCGAGCAAAGACAAAAGTCTCTCCTGCTCTTCTCCTGAACAATTCATGAAGTCGCTCCAAGGCTGAATGGGAAGAGAAGTGCGAGGAATAGCAGTTGGTTTACAAAGCCTTAAATAGTTCACATGACAGCAACGGTAATATTAATTCCAGATCCAGATGACGCACCTCAATGTAGTTGTCGTTAGTGCATGCTTCGGTGAAGATGGACGGGATTGCTGGACTACTGCAAACCTCGAGATCATCTTTGGAACATTCCTCCTCCCTCTCAAGAAGGTTGGTAAGATAGCGCGCTGGTTTTGGTGTGGAAGAATCAGAGTTTTACAATACCATATATTACACATCACAATATTTTGACAAAAAAGAAGGTGGGAAGGGGTTCAATTTGGCACTGATCCAAATGAGGACTGTTGAACCTTGGCACAGGTAACTGGTGGTATAGGACAAATCTCAATTACACTGCACTAAAGAGCAGAAGGTCACTAATCCAATAACCTGCCTCACTCAGGAAAGTTAACACATATGGAACGTAAGAAGTAACATTATCTGCATTCCCACACGGAAATAAACAAACGGCTACGCAGGAGTATGAACTCAAAGTTACAGCCTATCTGCACACTGCAAGGCATGCAGGGAAACCCGTGGCAGTTCTCCTTCCTGACACACCACACTTTTGTTAGAGGCATATATTCCATATTAGCAAAATAAACTTTCCCCCTATTTAGGTGACCTTTGGTTGCTTCACTATACAAGGCTCTTGTAGACCAGGGATATTCAACTAAATTTTAGACTTAGACTTCCTTTTATTGTCATTCAAATTTGAACTTTACAGTACAGATAAGAACAAAATGTTGTTGCTTTAGCCTCTTTGTAGTGCAGGATAAAAGAGCAATAAGGTGCAGATATAAATAAATAGATTAATGTACAGATAAATATATTGCACTTTTGCATATGCATCCACGTTTATGGATGTATGTTATATTGTTTTTATATTCCAGCGAGTTAATCCGTTTTTGGGGGGAATTGAGGGGATTATTATGATGCGTTCAAGAGTCTTATGGCCTGAGAGAAGAAGCTGTTACAGAACCTGGAGGTTCTGCTACGGAGGCTGCGGAACCTCTTTCTAGAGTCCAGCAGTGAAAACAGTCCTTGGTAGGGGCGGGAGGAGTCTACAGATTTTCTGAGCATTGGTCAGGCAGCGGCTTTTTGCGATTTTCCGGATAGGAGGAAGAGGAGTCCTGATGATCTTTTCTGCTGTCCTCACCACTCTCTGCAGAGACTTCCAGTCTGAGGCACTGCAGGCTCCAGTCCAGACAGAGATGCAGTTACTCAGCAGAATGTGGTGAGAATGGGGATAGTGAGCTGTGCTCTTTTCATCCGATTCAAAAAGTGCGTGTGTTGCTGAGCTCTTTTTACAAGAGCCCTGGTGTGTAGGGACCAGGTCATATTGTGAGTTATCTGCACCCCTAGGAACTTGGTGCTGCTTACGATCTCCACAGCTGTGCCGTTGATGAAGAATGGAGTATGGCTGGACTGGTGCCTCCTGAAGTCGACGATGGTCTCCTTGGTCTTGTCGACGTTAAGGACCAGGTTGTTGGTTCTGCACCAGTCAACCAGATGTTTCACCTCCTCCCTGTAGTCCACGTTGTTTTGGGGTCACATTTCCAGAAAGCTAAGGACAATGGGGCTGGACTTCTCCCTTCACTATTAGTCTGATTTTGTATATTCCAAAGAACCACCATCCTCTACAGTAGACAATTGATTTCTGTCTATTGATTTTGTCAGAGTTACAGGATCGCTCTGCTAGGACCTTGTAAATGATCATCTCTATGACAGCACTCTAGTGTGTTTAAGAATCTGCTGCAAAAATGTGACTCTCTTACAAGTTGTTAGAACTGAACTCGCAGGCCACTAGTTGAATAGCCCAAATTATCAAACAGAGAGGTCCCAAAATGCAACTTTGAGGAAAACTAACTAACTAAAGAAGTTGAACAAATGACTACTAACTGCAACTGAAGTAAAGAAGCTACAACAACACCTTAGTTACATAAATCACATTAGAAAAAAAATGTGTACATTCCAAAAAAGGAGAAGACTTAAAGGGGAGCCTTGAGGAATGCCTCAGTGATGTAAATCACAAGTTTGGACCCCAGTGTTCTATGTTTGCTCGCAAGGTTAAAATGTCAATGCAAGGATCTCTCAATGTGTTAACAATGGTCCAAGGTCCTCTATACTACAGGAGCACTTGTGTTTTTAGGAATCTGCTGTAAAAATGTTTGTCTCCCAAGTTTTTAATTGAGCGCAGGAGCCGGCATGGTGTCATTCCTGGGCCGCCAGGTGAATAACCTTCTCAAGAGGCTCTTTTTCAAAAAGACAACTAGCAATAAATCTGGACACTTTTTCTAGTTTTATTGGACACTTTTGGAGCCTGACATCTAAAAATATCTGGTTTGCTTTTCATGTTTTTTGCTCACCTAATTATTCTGCAAATAACACGATGACATCATCTACTGCCCAAATAAATTGCAGTATTGAGGAAAACACGAGTCACTGAGCTATTTTCTAATTGGATCATATTATCGGCAAAAAATCTTACTGTTCTCCTGTCGACGCAGGCTCTTCTTGCCTTTGGCTCGAGGAGTAAGGTCAGAGTTGCGGATGGCTTGGTTGATGTAAAACTGCTTCTTTTTGCTGGGACACACTCGCTTGGCTGGAGAGTTGGGCAGGGAGGTGCATTTACGCTCCTCGATCAGGCTGACAAAGACAATAAAAACACTTTGAATTGAACAGACAAGCCCGCCTCACACTTTAAAAGCCCTCCATTTACAGAAGTCATACCATTCTGGGAAATGTATAACATTTAAATGTAAAACGTACATCATGTTTACTTGGCGCCACAATTACTTTTGTTAGCGTTTAATCTTGGACTTTGGTTTCACCGTCGTACTTGAGAAAATAATTCCTTCCTAACAAGAGTGACGTTGTGGAGGTTTTGAGCAGAAACTACTGTAAATATTCTTTCTTCTCCAAAAAATAATGCTTCTTTGGTGCAGTATTTTCACACTTGAACCTGTAATGTTATGTGAATAAACATTTTTACAATACAATACAACAGCAATACAGTGGTACTTTAATTTAAGTGTGATTTAAGGTAAAAAGTGAAAAGACAGTGTTGAAGAAGCGGATGATAATCATTGATTTAAGGAAATCATCAAAAACATGACTGAGTGTGTAGTCAACTTGGCGAAGCAGGATGAGCGTATCACTGCTAGTCTGCACCATACAGAAGCACGCCGGCGAAGAATGTTAATATCTAAACGACGGACATTTATCCATGTAAATATGAAGAAGCGGCTAATGGTGAGTTTGACAAGGAAACAGATATGACGAGCTACCGTAGAAGTCCACTCTCTGCATGGTAAATGCTCTGGATCGACGTTTATCAGCGCCGATATTTGGTCATTTGATATACATCGGCATCAGCCATTTTTTAATCGGTATTGACTATTTTTTCTTTTTTTATTGACAATGAATGGTAATATTTACCTCTGTTATGACCATTATTATCATTTTGTATCTAACAATCATCGAACAAGCGTCTGCCTTTTTTCAATCCAACAGGCCCATTTAAAACTGGTTATTTTGGCTCAGATGCAGCCGCGCCTCTTTGTCTCCAGCACTGTCCCGCTCACGGCGCCATCTCATTGGTTACGTAAACCACACATTGGTAAAAGGCAGAGCCAAACAGAAGCCGAGGTCTTTTGCAGCGTCCTTCAAACCTAAGACAGGGAAATTGTAGAGAGAAACTGGTGGGTGTACAACTGTGTCAAAGATAACATAGAAAAACTCTCTCGAAAAATTTAATAAACATCCCAATCTTCTACATGTCACAACTACTTGTAACATTACTATGATTCAGAACACCGTAAAATCATAATAAACATAAACAGCAACTCTGCTAACTCGTACTACCTCCCGATGTGTCTGTGAATCAAAGCTGCTAAAAATTATCAGTATTGAAACAGTCTCTTGAAGTAGAATCATGTTTCTGTTATTGAGGGAATAAAGAACTCAAACTAAATTAAATCTAGTTTTATTGCAGGGACACAAGAGAGAAGCTGCCATGAATTGATTAAATACGTTGAAAAACTTATTCGGGTGTTACCATTTAGTGGTCAATTGTACGGAATATGTACTGTACTGTGCAATCTACTAATAAAAGTTTCAATCAATCAATCAATGCAAAACAGCACAGCAGTTGTTGAGCCAGATTTGTATCGCTGAAATATTTTGTATATACTAACATACACTACCGTTCAAAAGTTTGGGGTCACCCAAACAATTTTGTGGAATAGCCTTCATTTCTAAGAACAAGAATAGACTGTCGAGTTTCAGATGAAAGTTCTCTTTTTCTGGCCATTTTGAGCGTTTAATTGACCCCACAAATGTGATGCTCCAGAAACTCAATCTGCTCAAAGGAAGGTCAGTTTTGTAGTTTGTGTAACGAGCTAATCTGTTTTCAGATGTGTGAACATGATTGCACAAGGGTTTTCTAATCATCAATTAGCCTTCTGAGCCAATGAGCAAACACATTGTACCATTAGAACACTGGAGTGATAGTTGCTGTAAATGGGCCTCTATACACCTATGTAGATATTGCACCAGAAACCAGACATTTGCAGCTAGAATAGTCATTTACCACATTAGCAATGTATAGAGTGTATTTCTTTAAAGTTAAGACTAGTTTAAAGTTATCTTCATTGAAAAGTACAGTGCTTTTCCTTCAAAAATAAGGACATTTCAATGTGACCCCAAACTTTTGAACGGTAGTGTACGTGTGTGTAGGCTGCCTAATATTGCATAATAATACAAAATATGGATTGTTACGATCATGCCTCGATAAAGACGTTAGTAACGTAACGTAACTTATGATATTTCTACCCAAATAATGCTTTTGATGATCTGTACATTACGTGTTGTACTTTATATCTTTGCATGATAATGTCATAATCATTTTTATTTACTTGTTTTAGAAATAAACATACCTCAACAAAGTTAAGCGTTGGAGTTTGTAATAGTATTCGAAATGTTGACGTCAACATGTCACTTCCACTGTAAGAGAATATCAGATCCAATATATATATATATATATATATATATATATATATATATATATATATATATATATATATATATATATATATATATATATATATATATCGGTATCAGTCAATCTCTAGTAAATGCTGTACATTACTATTACATTATTCATAAAACTACTGTAGTTGTTTGTAGTACATTGTATTGTATTGTTTTTTTTGGTAAAATTTTTCTAATTTGAAGGTTTCTTTTTCTTTTTAAAAGGCACATTACATGTTAAAATGGTGCTGTTTTGGGGGTCAAGCACAGATTGAATTGATTATATTTAATTTCATTGGGCGAAGTTGATTTAACATACAAGTGTTTTGAGTCAAGAGCCAGTGGTACCTCATAAATTGAGGTACCACTGAGTCTGGCAATGGAAATATGCACTTTCAATAGCGCCAGTAAACCGATTCACACTCGCTGGACACACCATTAAGTACGGCCTTTAGACGAATAATAATACTTTTTATATATACAAATAATTAAAAGGTAGCATTATATTTATACATGTAGTTTGCAAAAGTGAAGCGCTGCACTGTATCATACTGACAGGTGTATTGTACATCCATCCATTCATTTTCTACTGCTTGTCCCTTTTGGGTTGCGGGGGGGGGGGGGGGGGGGTGCTGGAGCATATCACAGCTGCATTCGGGCGGAAGCCGGTGGTACACCCTGGACAAGTCCCCACCACATCGCAGGGTTCAGGTGTATTGTCCATCCATCCATTTTCTACCGCTTATTCCCTTAGGGGTCGCGGGGGGCGCTGGAGCCTATCTCAGCTACAATCGGGCGGAAGGCGGGGTACACCCTGGACAAGTCGCCACCTCATCGCAGTCAGGTGTATTGTATTGTACATATTTATTTTGGACACGTCAAAAAAAATAAAAGAAGAAAAGAAAGAAACCCAAAACAAAAACCATATCAACAATAAATGAGTATTATAACAAAATATTAACCACGTAGTAATGTTTCAAACATATTTACAGTTACCTGTTTACAGTTTCACATTCGAACATGTCTGAAAAGCAGTATGAAGAAGCAATTCTTATGTATTCCTACCCCTTCCCTTTTCTAACACAATTGTTCACTTCCTTTTTCAGTTTTAAACACAACAACAATGAATAAATAAATAAATGAATACCAATACAGTTCCCATGGATACTAGGTATCTAATTTACTGAATATGTGATGGATTATGTGTCATTCATTAATCAGGTTCAAGATATTTAGTATTCCCCTTTTTTGTACTTTGTAAACACTTTGATATTTAACATTTTTGAAAACTGGATCATATTAGTACGTTGACTTTTTTTGCTTAATCCATTCCATAATTTATTTCTACACACCGATATGCTAAAAGGTCCTAAATGTTGTGCGTGCATACAGATTTTTCAAGTTAAATTTTTCTCATAGATTATATTTCTCCTCTTTCGTTGAGAATTGTTGTACATTCTTGGGTAGCGGGTTAAATTTTCCTTTGTGCATAATTTTAGCTGTTTGCAACAGCACCAGGTCTTTGAATTACAGTATTTTTGATTCAATGAGTAGTTTGAATGTTCTTGAAAAATGTTCTCTTTTTTGGAACACAGTTGACGAATTAAGTGCACTATTGAAGTTAATATATTTCTACACAATAACTCAGCTGTTTCTAGTTTTAGGTGACCTAATGTACAAACGTGAGCTTATCCAAACCAATAACTCAAAAATAAATATCCAAACAGACTGTAGGTGTGCAAATGGTAATGTATTGATTGATTGAAACTTTTATTAGTAGATTGCACAGTTCAGTGCATATTCCGTACAACTGACCACTAAATGGTAACACCCGAATAAGTTTGTCAACTTGTTTAAGTCGGGGTCCACGTAATCAATTCATGGTATTGCAAACGATATGTATAAAAGTACAGCAATACTACAAATAAATACAATACCATGTAAAACACTGCAAACTACTACAATACTACAAATAACATAACTTGCACACAAGAATGAAAGTCAAATAACAATTTCACAGTAGTGTTATAGTTTCAACAAATAAACATACTTATTCTCTCATGATATAAAAGCAATAAAAGAAGTATTCCAACAAAGAAAGGGTTTTGTGATGGAACTATAACCATTGTAATGGGTTGTGGCAGTGTACCTAATGAAATGTCCAGTAAGAGTAGGTCAGGTAATGTGTTGCTTAGCTGATGTAAGGCTCACCCTTTGGCCTAGATGTTGACTACACTGCAGCAAAAATTATTAAATATTCAATATGTAAAATAAAAAATATAAAAAGGCACGACGGAAAATAAACAATACACTAGATATATTGTGTGCATTACGCACAAGCCCGATAGAGAGAATATAATTCTCCATTAAATACAAAACAAAACATAACCAGCACCACCCGCGACCCCGAATGGGACAAGCGGTAGAAAATGGTTGGATGATATTCATATAAAAATTCGCTCCTCTGAAGCTAAAAAGCAAGATTCATTTTAACCAAATAAGAGAAAATTATTTACTTTTATTTATTAGCCATGAAGGTATAGTTACACTTCAGTGCTGCTAAAACGAGAGATTGTCCCGTTTTAAAGGTACATTTTCAGACGAATGATCGAACATTTCACTCACATATAATCCTGCTCTTCGTCGTATTTTGTCAAAACGACCATCTTATTGAAAGTGACCTGTTCAATAAAGCACTTGTTAAATAAATATGACCGTGCTTTATGGCCGAAAGGAAGGTTTACGAGCAAAAAGGCTGTGGCTAATTGCCGCTAGCTTGAACGGAAGTCCGGCGAGCGAAAATAGCTACTTGGCCCCGCCCCCTGCAAAGACTAGAAGAAGGTAAGAGCGCTCACTCTGCCTCTGCCACAAAGACGGTGGACATTAAATACCCGCAAATTTTTGTTGTGCTGTTTGTATACGGACTTGTATCCATTAAATTGAAAATGCATTTCTTTTTATCTCCTTGGGGTTTTTCTTGTCAGGTTTTTGGCTTACTTTTTATGCTGCATGCCTGGAAAAAGGCGGAAGTGTGTACCATCACACCACCAGGTATTCAGCTGCAAATGGAGTATGATCTGGAAGAAAAGTAACTACTGTATAATGTACACCAGTGTTTTTCTACCTTTTTTTGCACCACGGACCGGTTTAATGTAGGCATTATTTTCAGGGACCGGCTTACCACTTGCGAAAAATACAACTCACTATAACGCTGAATTAGTGGGAGCCCTGGACTTGTTTCTTTGCAATGAGATGCAGATGGAAATCAGCCTTTGGCTACAATGTGTCACATTTATATTTGATATTGTTTATTAATGTGCATTGTATCATGTCAAAAAGGTATAACAAATGGCAACTTCCCATGAGGAGTTTTATTGTAAATCTATAAACAAGCTCATTGGTGTGTCTAGTGCACAGGTGTCAAACTCAAGGACCGCGGGTCAGATATGGCCCTCCACGTCATTTTATATGGCCTGCAAAAGCCTGAAATATGTGTCAATAAAATACCGTATATTATCAGAATCAGAATCAGAAATACTTTATTAATCCCCGAGGGGAAATTAAAATTTTCTAAATTCTAATTTTCTATTTTTTTTAAAATTGTCTTTCTTTACTTTCTTATTTTCTTACTAAAAGTATTGTTTTTTTTCTAGTTTGACAGGGGGAAAAAAATAGTGTCCAATATTGCAACAAATATATTATCTAACTGTGTTGGTCAAAATTCAAATACATTCTTAAATATCTGCTTAACTAATGGTTTCGAAGCATGTTATCCATCAAAGTGTACACTATAAAAATGACCAAATAGATTTTACTGTAAAATTTAGGGATTTTTTTTTTTACACCATATTACTGTAGTTGGAAAAAAAACGACCAATGTTTGTTTTTTTACAGTCAAATTCTGTCGACTGAGCTGTCAAATGTTTTTTTTTAAATCCACGGTTGATGATTTTTTATGGTACCACATTTTATATGGTAAGAACTGGCAGCTGAGTTGCCAAAATAAAATTAAACAGCGGTACTGTATTTACAGTAATATGTTGTAAAAATAATAATAATAAAATAACACCATATATTTTACAGTAAAAGTCTGGCAACTAAGCTGCCAGTTTTTTTCTGTAAAAAACAGTGGTCAAATCCACAGATTTGTTTATGGATCTGAAGTTTATCTAGAGATTTGAGCATTGAAATTTAAAAGAAAATGAAAAACAATGAATTAATTATCGTTTATACTTTTATGAGTGCATGGACCCTTTTGGCTCCCTCAGAATTTTAGTCTGATTTTTTTTTTTAACTGCCATTGCTCAAAAAATAATAATGAATCAACGTCAATGTTGTGAATTATTGATTAGTGATGATTTATTTAGGGCTCAAATTACTTCACATGAAATATTCTACCTTGAACATGTTGCATATTGTGTGTTTTTGCCATTACAAAAATGGGGTTTCTTAAACAAAAAGGGCATAAAATGTAAAAAAAACAAAAAAAAAACAACTTTATATCAACAGATAGATCTGAAGTTGATCTCCTGATTTAAGCGTTGAAAATACCCCAACACAAGACTTGTTTCAAACATTTTTATGACTAAGACCCTTCTTGGTCCCTGGAACCAAACTTGAAGGGAGCCCTAAGGGTTAAAAAAATGAAAACTATTAATTAAATTAAAAAAATTAAAATATATCAAAATTGACTGTCATGCTTTGATTTTTCAGTGTGTGGCTGGCAGTGGAAAACGTTTAGACACCCCTGCTCTTAATAGCTGCAATGTGCCGATCAATCAACCACTGATCAGTATTGTCCGATTTTCTTGAAAAAGTATGTGATTGCCAATGACAAATAATGCCTTTAAACGCTGATCACAAACGCTGATCTTTGGCTAATAATGTTTTTATTTTAAGTCCCCCGGCTGAAATGCTGGCAGCTAATTATGTCTATACACAGTGTGGAGCCCCTCCCCTAAGCTAAAAATAATCACCTCTATTATAGAAAATAAACTGCATTTCTTAGTATTTAAAGTATCATTATCATGTATTATTATCACTGGAGGACAAGTCCAAACATGTTGCACACAGAGAGCAAGCCAGGAACCGGCATGCTAATAGCTAAGCTAACCGCTAAAATAGTTTTAAACAACAGAAGAAATAAGTGCTTAGTAAAGTTTAAGTAGTGTAGATGGAAGCACATTACTGCATAAAGTAAGCAGATAACAGGAAATTAAAAAGTAGATTGATAAGAAGTGAGAGAAGATAACAACTGTTGGTGTGTCAGCATTGTTTCAGTCAGTACACAACATGCAATAGGAGGGTGCATCCATCCATAAATTGGTAGTGTTGATACCAGGAGTAGTATCAGCATATGATCGATACTAGAGTGATAAGGTCGATATTTTTAGTTGCGCAGAAATTATTTTTTTTATTTTTGTTGTTGTTATAATTGTTTACAAATTGGGCAGCACGGTGGAACAGGGGTTAGTGCATCTGCCTCACAATACGAAGGTCCTGAGTAATCCTGAGTTCAATCCCGGGCTCGGGATCTTTCTGTGTGGAGTTTGCATGTTCTCCCCGTGACTGCGTGGGTTCCCTCCGGGTACTCCGGCTTCCTCCCACCTCCAAAGACATGCACCTGGGGATAGGTTGATTGGCAACACTAAGTTGGCCCTAGTGTGTGAATGTTGTCTGTCTATCTGTGTTGGCCCTGCGATGAGATGGCGACTTGTCCAGGGTGTACCCCGCCTTCCGCCCAAATGCAGCTGAGATAGGCTACAGCGACCCCCCGCGATTCCAAAAGGGACAAGCAGTAGAAAATGGATGGATGGGATGGATGTTTACAAATTCAGAGAATAACTAACTCCCTGGACACAGAGGACTTTGAGGATAAAAACCAACAGATTTAAAAGAGTAGTCGATAGAGGTTTTTGCTTTTGTGTAGTTATTGTGTACTATTGACTTTGTTTTGCTTAAACATTTGTATGTAATGAAAGAGAATACGGAAATAGTTGAAATATTGTGTGGATAGTGTTAAAACTGTCAATAGCACTCACCATGAAAAATGTAGTTAGTACATGTGATTGGTATCGGCCAATCTCACTGATGGATGATCGGTATCGTAATCGGCAGTATATATCGCTGATCGGAATATTCCCACTAAATATGTATTTATTATCAAATACATGGAATTTGATTGACTGCAAAAGATCAAACTACATTAAGAAAATGACAACATAGACAACAGTTGTTTTCAAGCTTTAGATTGTTACAACAGAAGCAACATTACGTTGGCTCCTGGCATAAACAAACACTCTATTCAGCCACTAGTGGGGGGCACGTGATCAGAAAGGCTCTGAACACATCCATGTCAATTTAGATCAGGGCTATTCAACTACATAATGAAAATGGCCGCCGTTTCAGGAGCCCAAGGGCTCAGGGGACAGACATCGAAATTTGGATGTTTCATCAAAAAGTGCCTCCAAAGTTTAAATTCCTTTGAGACTGCATCTGCTGAATTACAAAGTAAAGACATTGGCTTTCACACGGCACCGTCAATAAATTCATTATTCATTAGCCCTCGTAACTCGTTTCCAGCGTGTGCAGCTAGACAGATAGTTAACGGCATGAAACAGAAGCTCCAGAAGTTTTGTTGATGATTGATGTTCCTTCTTTGAATTATTTTCATTTCTCAGTTTCATTTCTTTACACTTCTTCCTTCATTTAGGTATGTAGGACTGAAAATTTTAACATAAAAAAAACGTTACAAAAGTATAACGTCCATTGTGTATTTTACATGAATAATGTCCATTTATTTTACATTATAAAATTGAAGGTTCTGTATTAACCCCGGCTTCCTCCCACCTCCAAAGACATGCACCTGGGGATAGGAAGACTGGCAACACTAGATTGGGACAAGCGGTAGAAAATGGATGGATGGACATTCACAGAATAAACTACTACTACTACTACTACCCTCTACTGGTCAAATTCAGCGCTCCATGTCTTAAACAAGCTTTGATCCCAGAGTTATTCAGACAAAAAGCAACACGGCCTCATATACAAAAGACATTATGAATTCAGCACTTTCAATACGTTCATTGTTGTCCAGTCGCTATTAAAAATGTTTTGATTTTTTTCAGGGTTGATAGTGCCATTTTTGGTTTGAATGAGTCGTCTCATACCACTTAAACAAGTTGAAAAACTTATTCGGGTGTTACCATTTAGTGGTCAATTGTACGGAATATGTACTGTACTCAGTACTGTGCAATCTACTAATAAAAGTTTCAATCAATCAATCAAAGTCTTGGTCTACTCACCCACTGCTGCTTGATTTTGACATATATGCCTTGCTTTCGCCCCCTTGCGTGGTGGCGGAAGTACTGCATACATGAACAACCCTCGTTTGGATGGTTTCACCAAGCCTATTTGGGTGATATTCGGCGGGTCAAATGAAAAGCTTTGACGGGCCGGATGTGCAGATCAACCAGAGCTGCTTCCCCTCAGAAACTCTCCTAATGCAATTATATTGCACATGCTTTACTAGAGCTTTTTTTTTTTAAAAAAAGGAGTTAAATGCCAAAAAATATGTATATATATACAGTGGTGAATTTTTTGAAATTATTTTTTTGTCTCCAATAACAGAAAACATGTTTCGCTCTTCTTTCAAATTATATCTAAAACGTAATGTAACTGCACCACATTTGCATAAACAACACATTCATGTAATACTGACACTCAATACGAGACAGGTATTCAATAAAAAAATGTATTATTGTTTGTAGTTGTCACTAAAGATGACCAAAATATTAGAAAGCTCTCAGTATCATAAAGTGCAGTTGTACACCACCAAGCACTTCCACCCGGAAATATATAAACATATCAATGACCATGTCTGCCAAATTGAGCATTATTCTGTAAATGTATAGAGCTGTGATACATTATCATGGGTAAGTTACCAAATACCAGGAGGATATTTTACACACCAGCTTAATGAATGCACAAAACTGCAATTCAATTTGGAAAACATAGAAGTCTCTTGTCAAATACCAGTCATCTTTAAATGTGCATTTTTACTACCGCCAAGCAGCGTCAGGTAGGTATTGTATGAATGAAACCATGGTGTCGCTTGAACGTGCATTCAAGTGACAAAGTGAGAGACTTGGAGTACACCCGTACTTTTACATCTCCTCTGTGAGCACTTTCAGGTCAGGCACACAAGATGCTTACAAGCAGGAAGACCAAAAAAAAAACCCTTATGAAATGCAATGTAAAAAACAAAAAACGTGTAAAACATCTACAAAATGTATCATGGCTTCTAGGCTACTTGCATTATTGTTACATAGCAAACAGTTACAAACTGAGCAATATAAATCAATTTACCTTTAACCCTTGTGCAACCTTAAGATTGACCATACACACTTACTCTTAGGATCTAAAAGGAATACGCTCATTAAGGTATCATAAGTCAGCAATGCATTAATATTTTCTGTTACTTTCAACACTTGAAATATTTTACCAACTTCAGATCCAGCTATTGATTTGAAATGTCAATGATTTTTGTTTTATGGCCTTTTTTTTGTAAAAAAAAAACAAAAACTAAACAACAACTGTTTTTTATAATTGGAAAATGCAAAATATGAAACACTTTAAAAAATAAGTTGCAGAATGTAATATTTGAGGTTGGGTAATTACCGCCTTGAATAGGTCAAATAAAATCATGACAATGATTTTGTTATGGTAGTAAAAAAAAAAGATTATTTTCAGTGGCTACTGAGCTAGAATGAAGAGAGAAAACAGGCAAGACTACATATATCTGCCCTGTTATATAAAATGTTATATATAACTGCCAAATATGTTCATTGCATTTCAAAGGTTTAATAGCTCATCTAAACTCTGAGAATTATACTGTTTTTCTGGCACCATCCGGTGGTTAAGGAGTGCAATTACACCAACACGCATTAATTTGGTTTTCATCAAAAAAAGCAAAGTAATCTATCAGGATTAGTCTGTTAAAAAAAAAAAAATAGCAGCGACAAGGGGCGTCAATAGAGCCAAAAGCAGTCTTAAGAGAAAGTGTGTATACTTAATGTTTACATCCTATTCTAAAAAATGTTGCCGTCAAAAACACAATGTGATTGCATATATACAGTCGTGGTCAAAAGTTTGCATACACTTGTGAGGGACATAATGTCATAGCTGTCTTGAGTTTCCAATAATTTCTACAACTCTTATTTTATTGTGATAGAGTGATTGGAGCACATATTTGTTTGTCACAAAAAACATTCATGAAGTTTGTTTCTTTTATGAATTTATTATGGGTCTATTTTGGTGATGTAGAAAAGTTACAATCAAATCAAATTAGCTTCATGGCATGGCCTCTTAACTTCATGTGAGTGAATATGATTGACGACACCTGTTGACTTCTCTGAGCCCATTTAAATAGGGCTCATGTGATGCAGTCATTAGACTCGGTTACAAACGCGACAATGGAAAAGTCAAAGGAACTCAGCACAGATCTGAAAAAACGAATCATTGACTTGAACAAGTCAGGAAAGTCACTTGGAGCCTTTTCAAAGCAATTTAAGGTCCCAAGAGTAACTATGCAGACAATTGTTCATAAGTATAAAGTGCATGGCACAGTTTTGTCACTGCCAAGATCAGGAAGAAAACGCAAGCTATCACCTGCTGCTGAGAGAAAATTGGTCAGGATGATCAAGAGTCAACCGAGAACCACCAAAAAGCAGGTCTGCAATTAATTGGAAGCTGCTGGAACACAGGTGTCAGTGTCCACAGTTAAGCGTGTTTTGCATCGCCATGGACTGAGAGGCTACCATGCAAGAAGGAAGCCCTTGCTTCAGAAGCGACACCTTAAGGCTCGTCTAAAGTTTTCTGCTGATCACATGGACAAAGATAAGACCTTCTGGAGGAAAGGTCTGTGGTCAGATGAAACAAAAAGTGAGCTGTTTGGCGACAATGCCCAGCAATATGTTTGGAGGAGAAAAGGTGAAGACTTTAATCTCAGGAACATCAATCCTACCGTCAAGCATGTTGGTGGTAGTATTATGCTCTGGACCTGTTTTACTGCCAATGAAATGGGTGCTTTACAGAGAGTAAATGGGACAATGAAAAAGGAGGATTACCTCCAAATTCTTCAGGACAACCTAAAATCATCAGCTTGAAGGTTGGGTCTTGGGCTCAGTTGGGTGTTCCAACAGGACAATGACCCCAAACACACGTCAAAAGTGGTAAAGTAATGGCTAAATCAGGCTAGAATTAAGGTTTTAGAATGGCCTTCCCAAAGTCCTGACTTAAACCCCATTGAGAACATGTTGACAATGCTGAAGAAACAAGTCCATGTCAGAAAACCAACAAATTTAGCTGAACTGCACCAATTTTGTCAAGAGGAGTGGTCAAAAATTCAACCAGAAGCTTGCCAGAAGCTCGTGGATGTTGCTTCCAAAAGCGCCTTATTGCAGTGAAACTTGCCAAGGGACATGTAAGCAAATATTAACATTGCTGTATGTATACTTTTGACCCAGCAGGTTTGGTCACATTTTCAGTAGACCCATAATAAATTCATAAAAGAACCAAACTTCATGAATGTTTTTTGTGGCAAACAAATATGTGCTCCAATCACTCTATCACAAAAAAATAAGAGTTGTAGAAATTAATGGAAAATCAAGACAGCCATGACATTATGCTCTTTACAAGTGTATGTAAACTTTTGACCACGACTGTGTATAAAAAACTCCCTGAAGAAATTTCAGACCACTAACCCTCAAATATCATATAAGGAGCTCATGTAATACTTGTTTTGGACCGTAGGGGTGCACAAGGGTTTGTAAATATGTGGTCATCAGAATCAGCATCAGCTTTATTGGCCAAGTATGTTTAAAACACACAAGGAATTTGATTTGGTGACTATGCTACATTGTTGTACTTGACAGTAGTTATGCTGTGTGTGATCAGTTGCATAGTATCTTATGGGTTTGGCAAATGTTTGTAGATTAGAAAACACTGAGCAGTTCCTTGAGTCAAAGAAATACTGGTTGTTCTTGTCCTGTTAAGAGCCTGTATGTGGAGGCCGGCATGGTCTTTAAGTGAATCTGTAAATAGAGAGGAGAAAACCCTAATTTCCATAACCTCAAGAGTGAAACTGACTGTGAGTGGATTTTTTTCCCTCACCTCTCCAACAGCATTAGTTAAAATGTGAATAATCTTGTCGTGTGGTGTGGCAACAACACTCTGCCCGTTAATTTCAATGATGCGATGTCCAACTCGGATGCCTCCTCTTTCTGCAATACCACCCCGCATTAGACTGCAGATCTGAGGAAGAAGAACATACGTTTCATTTTAAAAGCTAATTGATGCAAATAAAAGCAAGCGCAGAGGCACCTCGGTTTTTGTAACCTCTGCTTTTCATATGATTTTCAACAAACATTTTCGTTGAAAGTTTGCGCCGTTCGCTTTGTTATGTCTCACAACACGACGGTCAGTATAACCCCAGGTGTTCAGGGCACGTTTGACCGGTAGGAGGCCATGGGGAAGACCCAGGACGCGGTGGAGAGATTATGTCTTCCAGCTCGCCAGGGAACGCCCCGGGATCTCTCGAAAAGAGCTGGACGAGGTAAGAGGGAAGTCTGGGCTTTTCTGCTTAGGCTGCTGCCCCCGCGACCCGACTTTGAATAAGCAGAAGAAGATGGATGGATGGATGGCATACCACGGAAGTAGGTGCCCAGACAAAGACGATGGTGTTGACTCAGTCTCGTCATATTATTAATACAATGTGTGTGTCCAACTGTGTTCGTAATGTGTCTTTAATACAAAACGTGCGCTTGTTAGCCAGTGCTCAACTCCCCACCCGGAGGTCATCCTCCCGCAGCTCAGTTAATTTGCAGTTCTAATGCAGGCAGGTGCAATGACGTTGACGGTATGACTGCAGAGCACTACCGTGACCAAATTTAAATCGTTTCTACTGTCATACAGCGTTTACCACGCAGCCCTACCAAAACTAAAGGAAAATATCCAAACAACAGAAGAATAAGTGCTTTTTACATTTGAACAGAAGTGTAGATAGAACCAGGTAACAACAAAAATCAACCAGATATTACCAGTAAATTAGCAAGCACATAATTAATATCTTTAATAAAATAATACAACGGGAAATGACGCAATACGTTACCATATACGTCAGCAGCTAAATTAGGAGCATTTGTAACCTGTTTTGAATTTACATACCGAAAAATATATTGTGATATATACCGTTATTACAGGAGGCTGCGGTATATAATGCGATTTAAATTTAAGGCCTTATTGCCCATCCTCTGATCGTATCCAAGCAAACTATTTAGAATATAAATAAAAAAGCATAAATTTGACTTACAATGCCGTCTTCCACACTGAAACCCAGCTGAAACTTGGGATCTGGTCGCCTGATAATCGCCATGGTTACGGGAGGACAGTGGACAATACTGAGCTTAACATACTTCTGGCTTTTCAAATCCTGAGACAAACACAAAATGTATTTATGTATATTGTCAGTGAAATAAAATCCTTTAAACTTACATGAAAACACTGTTAATATAAATTGCATTCTTGGGTACACAGTCTTAGATATATAGATATCACACAGCACAAAACTCCCTAGGGAAACAGAACTAAAAGTCCAATCTAATCAATAAAAATGTATCCTCATGCTGCATGAAATCCAAGATCTAAAATTCAGGTAATTATGAGAACTTTGTATGTATAACTTTTTAAAATGGAGTCGTCCTCTTACCCGGATGATGTTCTGGCAGGTGGTGATGGGCAGACCCACCATGCTGGTGCTGTTGACGGACATGATGCGATCACCGATGCTGAGCTCTCCACAGCGCTCAGCAGGGCCTCCGTGAAGGAGGTTGGCCACCATTACTGTGGGCAGGATAGAGCCCCAGCCCGACTCCACTATCGCCAACCCCAAAATTTCTCCTGTAACCTTGGTGATGGTAATCTGATACACAGAAACAGAGCATTCTTATTAAGTTTTTTAAGTACCAATGATTGTCACACACACACACTAGGTGTGGCGAAATGATTCTCTGCATTTGACCCATCACCCTTGGAGGTGAGGGGAGCAGTGGGCAGCAGCGGTGGCCGCGCCCGTTCATGTCAGTGTTGCCCTTACATTCATTTATTTGCGCGGGACGCCAGGAATAAATTTAGACCACGCTCTTAATCACATTACAATAGTACAAGACTTAGTCTTTCCAACTTGTACAGTCGATGTCCTCAGCTTCTAAACACGCCTCATACGCACCTGGGGCCTCATTTATAAAAGTGTGCGTGGAATGTAAAAAAATGTGTGAGCATAAACCTTAGAATGTACATACTAGGGTTGTACAGGACACCTGATTCTGATCATTTGGATGGGTGGCCAAATACTTTTGGCAATATAGTGTATTTACACAAGAATAATATTTATTTCATTGTCCTTTGGTCTATTTTTGGTCTTTGTTGCATGCAAATAATTTGCACCTTTTGTTTTGTAAACACATTTTTATTTTTATGGCTATTGTGTCATCCTGTAGTAGCATAACGATTGTATGCAAGTAATGTGGAGCTGTAGTTTTATTGTCAACGTGGTGTTGTCTGTCATGTGTAAATGTGTGTATTCCCTTTTGCCTTAATGCGCTACATGTTAAAAAGCATTTTTGAAATTTTATACCCTAGGAAAAAGTAGCAGCTAATGGGTATGATGACTAATAAAACAAACTTGTTGAAAAAAATTAAGGCAGATACTTTAGTGTTAATGTTGTACTTTAAGAATGTAGAACATATTTTAATAAGATGATGATGTTACATATTATTTCTATTTTTATTGTATTTTTGGGGGGAATTTACTTCCCCCCAAGTCTATACAAATTGACCTGTATCTTGAAACGTTCCACTCTACTTTCCGGATTCAGCGGACAAAAATAAAGCTTGTAAAGCAAAGGACTAATGGTAAAAAGCACAACTTTAGCCCCATCGTCTCAATTATTCCACTTACATCTCTGATGTTCTGGGAGTCAGAGAAGTGGGCCAGATCTCCATTGTAGAGCTCCTGACTTTCCAAGTAGTCGCTGTACTCGCCAGGCTGCAGATCACTGGCCTTGATGCCATTGGTCTGAAGGAACTGCTGGTAGGCCACGCCGAATGCCTGGCCAATAGCTTGAGCTATGATCTGAGCCTGGAAAGAGGAATACCAAAAACAACGAGTTTGTATTTGAGGCAGACAATCTACTTTTGCGTGTTAGCAATGAGGGAGTACAACTGGAGCTGATCCAAATTATGTTCATTATGTTATTACAATGTTTAATGTGGGTCTTCAATGTTGTCCAGGCCACGGACCATCAAACTGATAGAGTGGGGACCCCCTACTTAAATTCTGGTATCTTGTGAAAATTGTACTTTATATTAAACTAGTCATAAAGGTACCTTGTTTTTATGCAATACCAAGATAGGTAAATAACAGCAGTAGTGCCAATAATAGCTACCTGGCAAATAGCCAGCTAATCACCAGCTGACAACTACAGAGTTAATCACTCGCTGGCAACTAGAACCCTAATCGCTAGCTGGCAACTGGTGCGCTAATTACTAGCTGCTGTAGCAGTGAATGGGCGCTTCCATTGCAAGCAGCCCATATTATTATTGCTTATACTTCACAGTTTATTATTCTTCTTTTAATAGTTCTGCACGTTTCTCTTATGTCTAATACGCGACGATCCGGCCAACAAACCCCCACATGTTATACCGTCGGAAAGGGGCTGTTCGCGCCGATAGCGGTCAACGTTGTGGCTTGGAGAGCGAACGGAGTCAGCCACAAATAACTTTAACTTTTTAATTGTGCTAACTCGCCAGCTTGATTCGGTGTCTGTGATCTTCTCCTCGTTCTGCAACTCACTGTGATGTTAAGGCAAGAGCAACAGAGTACCTGCAGCTGAAGCTAACAATACATTTTGTTTAGATCTTTTTCTTCTTCTTCATATTCCATTAAAAAAATGCAGGACTAATATTTTGACATGAAAATGAACGTTCAAAAACGTTGCGTTTTTGCCAACATCTCACAGGCCTTTAGATAGCTAGCGATTGACGCTGTCATTGTCAGCTAGCGATTGGCGTCCTAGTTGCCAGCTAGTGATTAGCGCAATAGTTGCCAGCTAGCAAAAAACTTCCTAGTTGCCAGCTATCGCTAGCTGAAAACTAGCGATTAACATGCCAGTTGCCAGCTAGTGATTAGCGCATTGGTTGTCAGCTAGTGTTAAGCGTGCTAGTTGTCAACTAGTGTTAATCACTCCATTTTTAGCTAGCGATTAGCGCACTAGTTGTTTGCAAGTGATTAGCGCTCGAGTCGCGTGCTAGTTTACAGCTAGTGATAAACGCGGCAGTTGCCAGTTTGGGATTAACCTGTGAGTTGTCAGCTAGTGATTAGCGCACTGATTGCCAGCTGGCAATTAAAGCGCTAGTTGCCAGCTGGAATCTAAAGCGCTAGTTGCCAGCTGGCAATTTAAGCGCTAGTTGCCAGCTAGCTATGAGCAACACAATGGTTGTTACGTATTTGAATATCATTAGTATTGCACAATATGTAGGTATCTTTAAGACCAGTTTAATATAAAATACAATTATAATTTCATACCAGGTATATAAATAGTCCATCAGTTTAGAGTTCTTTGGCTCAGAAAATGTGGAAGATCCCGATATAGACCACATTGAAGTGTTTTTAATGTAGATTCAAATCATCATAGGTCTCCTTTGATGGTCAAGTACAGTATACAACTGGCAAGGTGCAAGTGAATAAAGCAGCGTAGCATTAGTGCTAGTTTGTCAGCCCGCTTACTAAATAGAAGGCTAAAGTATGTAACAAGTTATGAATGGATGGACAGTGTTATTTTGATGACTCTTGTCTGAAAAATTGTGAAGTATTACTATGGACACACAGCACGCTTTTTTACTCTAGCTGCTGGTTTATTGCTTCGCTTTGATCCCAAAAAGTGGTCTGCGATGGTGGAAGGAAACTAAATCTAAAGTTTTCCTACATGGATAATGCGTCACTTATCAACCATCAGGAAATTAATAATTTTTATGTTAAACATCTGACTAATAGAGATAAGAAATGAGAGAGACTCCTGCCGTGCAAATTGTTTCCATCCCACTCACATCCTCAGAAGAGAAGACGTGGCAGACCATTAGGCACTTCTGAGCCTTGGAGGAGGAGGAGGCAGCGGCGGCAGCAGGGCTTCCTTGGCCTTTACGCTTCCTGCGTGCCATCAGGACAACAATCTCGCCAATGTCTGCGATGTAAGAAATCATCTGTAAAGCGTGATCCATCATGGCTTCCTGGGTGGACACACGTCACATGGAGGTCAAGCATGTTTAAAACGTTATCTCTTCAAACTCACTGCAGACCTGAAAATCACTACAATATGGAAGTAAAAAAAACTATTTTCGTTCTTCTGCTAAAACTCTCTACTTTTTAGTTTTGATTTAAACTAAACATTAACTTAACGGTTGATTGAAAATGGACTTAAATCCTATCCATCCATTTTCTACCGCTTATCCCTTTCGGGTCTAATTAAATTAATTTGAGTATGATGAATTTTAATGTCATCAGGGTATTTTGTATATTTCGTTTATTATATTCAGACACATTTGTTGGGCATAGGAGGAATTTGTGGCCCTATTTTATTGAAGGGCCCCTACGCAACCCTAAACCTAACCTTATTCCCCCACGTACACACAATTAGTATGTTTTTTGTTTTTACAGAATAGCACTGACAAATTTAACATGAAGTAGCTAGAATGTGAGTTTTAAAATCATACGTGTCATTATTCACATACCGGTAATTATAAATCAGTCAAGTTTCACTTCACTTCATTGTGCAAAGTAGAGGTTAGCTAGTAATGTAGGATTTCTTGGATTTATATGATGTCATGTCTGGCTCATTAAATATGCGTGGTGGTCAATGGGTATAAGGCGCCATTTAGCCATTCTCGAAGAAAAATACTCTATGCTTGCGTTCTTTTCGGCTGTACGAACCGAACCGTTCAATCAAGAAAAGGATCAACGTTTCCTCAGATTTCCTCGAGAGGTAATCAGGAAAGGCGGAAGAGGGCAAGATTTTACAAAAGACAACGAGAAAAGTGGCATGCACTACAGTCCAAGGGAGCAGAGTGAAAGAATGCACAAGTCTGCAGTGATCACTTTGTTAAAGGTTTGTTTGTTATACTTTTAATGTTGAATATTTCCCATTTAGGTATTATCTTTATTTGTATTTCTTGAAACACATTTTTGCTGCGAGTGTTTCAAGAAAGTACATACAAGGCGAGTCTCAATGAAAAAAACAAATGTGAGCGATACCTAAAAGAGCTTTTACCAAAGGCAACGATCATAAATGAAGCTTTCAGCACATACACAAAGTTTAAATCTATAGTTATATTTCGATAAAGACGGGGAAACCACGCGTATTTGTAAACGGCGCGTGCAACAACAACAAGGCAACAAACATGGCGGTAGATGCAAAGGTAATCATGAAATGCAACCTTACTCATGCAAAAAGAATACATATTTATCCGGGAGAATCTTGATACCAATTTCCTTGACCCAGTCACACACAAAGAAGTTGTAGATCTTCATGCTTTTCCAAGTTTTAATCTAGTTTGTCGTGCAAAATGACATCTGGAACACAAGATAGTTTGATATGTCGAGGAACTCCACTAACGAATAATCCTTGACATCACCCGAAAAATATATTTTTGATAAAGTAGATGGATCTATTCCATTGCCCTCTTTGATTTTTTGCTCGCATCTGCTTTTTGCAGGAAGATCTAGGCCCCTTGTGTACCATTTTGGCTCTGTTGACCACCACTGTTTTTCACTTCCAATTTTTCTTGCCTGTCCCTCTTGGGGTCGCGGGGTGCTAGAACCTTCCACACTCGGATGTAAGGTACACCCTGGACAAGTTGCCATTTCATTGCAGGGTCAACACAGATAGACAAACAACATTCACACTCACATTCACACACTAAGGCCAATTTAGTGTTGCCAATCGACCTATACCCAGGTGCATGTCTTTGGAGGTGGGAGGAACCCGGACTATCCAGAGGAAACCTCCGCAGTCACGGGGAGAACATGCAAACTCCACACAGAAAGACCCTGAGCCCGGGGATCGAATCAAGGACCTTCTTATTGTGAGGAACCGGCACTAACCTGTGCTTCCCCTGTGCCTAATATTTTGATACTGACATATCTCATATCTGCATAACTTACTAGAATACAGACCATTAAATATATCAAAATAAAATACCTACTGTACTGTTTACTTGTTGAAATATTCTTTATAAAGTTAAAATCTCCCAAAAACTTAGTTGTTGCCAAAAAAATGATTGAAAGTACAATTAATAATAATAACAACATGTCAAAGCATTTCTCTAAAAAAACATAAGTTTTAAAAATGTAAAAGATAACAAGAATATACCTAAAAATTGTAGAAATTTCACCAACAAACACTTTTCTTAAAAGGTTTTTAACGGTCCAAAATTCCAAATAACTGTAAAAAAAAAAACAATTGCTGAAGGTCTTAATGTAATGTTATGTGACATACAAATGGTACACAGCATGTGCTGAGAGAAAACATATTTTTGATATTTGTATCATGGGTTTGTTGGCCCACAAGCAATTATCAGTGGATAATAATGATCATAATAATCCATCATTTTTGTATTATCATTAGTGCATCTACTGGGGATTAGGTCTTTAAAAACTAGAATTGTTTCAAACTTTTATCACGATTCCTTGAACACCCCACATGTATGTGCTATGTAGCTATGAGATGCAAAAGTCAAACTTAAACATAACTTAGTCCAATGGTGCCACAAGTAGATGAATCATATTTGTATCTTTCTTCTATCACTGCATCCTGGTTCCCAAATGTTAGCGTTGTGTGAGAATGCATGATGGTAAGCTTTGATGATGTTACAGGGTTTCTGCCGGTATCAGCTAGTCTAATTTAATGTTTGTTAATGTATTTATTAAAGCTTACAATTGACTGTATAGACAAACTTGTAAGCGTTTGACAATGATGATCTTGAATAGTTGAAAAGTAACTGTTACTCTCTAGTGAATTAGAATTGGCTCACAGGATTGTTTAATGTGAGTGTTTATTTCTATCTTCATTTATTTTATACAGCAGAAGTTCATGCCATTGTCAGTGATCATTGTATCTAAAGATTAAAATGAAAAGTGTTTATGTGTACTTTTGGATAAAAAAAGAACCAAAATAACCCTAGTGTAATTATGGAGGATAGATTTTAAAGAAAGTATTTAAAAGCCGTGCTTGCGACAGGTGGAAGACTGTTGCAACATTCTTCTAGAAAATCCCACCTGCGTATCAGCAGACAGAACTTTGATCCTCTGAGTGGAGATAAAAAGATCCACTTCTGTCATGGGTTGGGTCTCGCCATCTGGGGCCTGAAACAAACCAGAATAAATTAATCAAAGGAGTGTAACTGCTAAAAGCTGTTTCGTCAAACTCATTCTCATTGATGGCCACATCGCAGTTATGTAAGGCCTCAGAGGGCCGCTTCATGATATTATTCAGGATTTCGCAATGTTGCAATTGCGCCATTTCACGCAAATTAAACCAATTCTTCTAAATAATTGCCCAATCCCTGAATTCCCCCACATATTTTGGCCAATTGTTGACCTTTAAAAAAAAAATCGAAATTTCTTATTTTTTAAATAAATAACATGCTAATTGTTAGCTAGCTTAAATGCTAGCATGTATACAAGACACTAGGGCTGTACGGTATACCGGTAATTAATAATGAAAGCGGCACTAATTAATTTAAAAAGGTACTATACTGCCTTGAAAAAAATAATTGTACTTTTTTTTATGCCTATGCTGCCACGCTGCGTTGTCGTTGCTGGTAATACGAGCCGAGGCGCATGTTGAGTGAGTCAGCACACACAGAGACAGAAGTGGGAGAATGGCAGAAATGGCTTCAAAACAAACGATTTTGGGGAAGTTATAAACAAGGAAGTGCCGTTCTGCAAGCGGTGCTTTAAAACACGCCTTGCCAAACATTTAAAAGGACAAGCATCCAGACCTGCACAAGGAGTTTAAAGACAGACAGGTAATAATGTAGTTAACTACTCCCCTGTTCTGCTCATTTAGATCAGTGTTTTTCAACCACTGTGCCGCAGCACACTGGTGTACCCTGAGATACTGTCTGGTGTTGCCGCGGGAAATGATGGAATTTCATATAATGTCTCTAAAAAATATATTTTGGAGACCAATAATTATAATACTCAAATAATGTATGCTGTTGAGAGATCGGCAAAGTAACCATTTAATACTCTTCGATATCAAAAGGTGGCAGCAGGTAGCTAAATGCTATGTAGGCCTACTTTTAGACAAGACGAGACAATTAGTGATTATGGTTATGGTTTGAATTCATATCAAACAATTGCGTCAGGTATTTGATGAGAATTACTATATATTGTCAATATAAGCTACTGAGTTAAATTGTTTAACATGTTCTGCTGGTGGTGTGTCTCTGAATTTTTTTAATGAAAAAAAATGTGCATATGCTCAAAAAAGGTTGAAAAACACTGATATTGATACCGGTACATAGACGCCACAGACAACTGGTTGGCTCGTTGCCACTTATTAGCATATTAGTTGAGTCAAAACCACCCACATAGCGTAAACAAGTGCAAGTGAATTGACTACATTTCATAACAAATTCATACAATTTGTGTTTTATCTATAAAAATGTGCGTTTTACCTGCTACATGTCTTATCTGTTTAGTTTTAGCCACAATATTTTTTGTAGTATCCATCCATCCATCCATTTTCTACCGCTTATTCCCTTCGGGGTCGCGGGGGGCGCTGGAGCCTTTCTCAGCTACAATCGGGCGGAAGGCGGGGTACACCCTGGACAAGTCGCCACCTCATCGCAGGGCCAACACAGATAGACAGACAACATTCACACTCACATTCACACACTATGGCCAATTTAGTCTTGCCAATCAACCTATCCCCAGGTGCATGTCTTTGGAGGTGGGAGGAAGCCGGAGTACCCGGAGGGAACCCACGCAGTCACGGGCAGAACATGCAAACTCCACACAGAAAGATGCTGAGGCTGGGATTGAACTCACGACTACTCAGGACCTTCGTATTGTGAGGCAGACGCACTAACCCCTCTGCCACCGTGTAGTATTTACTATTTATTGTATTTGTCTTAAAGTAATATGTAAAATTGTAAAGTGTTCTTTTAAGTGCAACAAGAAAATCCCAGTATGTTTAATATCTTCTCATTTTCATTTCAATTTTAATAAATGTATGTTTAATGTATCAGAAGATTTTCTGTTAAAATAAAGCCAACACTCAAATTTTTTTGGGTACCCTTTATTTTTGAAAAGTATTGGAATACATATCGGTGCAGTACCAATACCGAAAAACATTACAAGACACATTTAATTAGAATAAAAGTTGGTTAAAGTACTTTTTGAGCACATTCAGCAATACTGTGATAATAATGATAAACGTGATCATTTTCATTTTTGTAATTGTTACAGTACATCAAAATTACTCAATTTCCCCTTCATTTGATTATTATCATTGTTTACCAACAAACTGATGGAAAACTTGCTTTGGAATCAGAAGTCAAAGTGACAAGCAGATATTTTAGTACGGCTAATGTAAAAATGTAATTAGAAAATGATTTAAATGACCAAAAAAAAAATTTGGAATAGCTTGCATTATATTATTTTCTGTTCAAATTAGAACATATTAATCAAGAAAGATTTGACACATTATTTCTAGACTTTTGCAGGCGGGCCAATTAAAATTGAAAGTTGAGTTTGAGACCTGTGGTCTACATCATCAAACACAAATGGCAACGTGTGATGTCAAAGGAGTTTACCTTAATGCGGTCCACTGCCTCTTGAGCCTGGACCATACGGGCGTTAGTAGATGGGTGCTTCTCTGATTTGATCTGGGTGGAGCCCAAGTATTTGGCACCAAATATGACTCCATCTAGAAGATCTTCAGGGTCACAAGGACCAGGTACTGGTAGATAAAAGTACAATAAAATGCAACATATATCACTGACCTTCTTTCTATTAATCAGAAAAATAAAATATGACTTACCGTCTTTATATGAAGGCTGATCGTTCTGTATGGCGACAAAATTAGGCATTAGTTCATTTTTTATGGGTTTTGTTCCTGTTTTGGCCCAGCCACAGTCAATTCTAATATGATGTACATAGTAAAATGAAGTAATGTACTGTATTTGATCTCAGGTCTGATTTGCAGTCATGTTCAAAAGAGTGTACTTGTACAACCTCTTTCACTGCTATGGTATTGCAAATCAGAACATTAAAAAAATTGACAAAAACAGAAGATCGTGTTATCTGTCAGTAAAACAACACATTACATGAAATGGAAAGGGTAGGATGTGCCTAACATTTATATTGCAACATACACTCTATTGCAGCCTCACTGTGAAAACTATACATATCACCAAATATTGGTACAAAAACAATAACAGAACCATTTAAGAAAGGGTTACAGAGACTCCTAAGTTGGCTGCTGACATATGCGGTACCATTGTTTTGTTTAAACTATTATTAATCTAATTGCTATTAAATGTTAATCAATAACTGGTTACTTTCTGTTGTAATCTGGTTTGAACTTTACTTTTGTTAGAATGTAATAAGCCCTTATTTTTCTGTTGTTTGACCACTTTACATAAGTTTTGAGCAATACTACAAATTTGGATATCGATCCAATACCAAGTAGTTACAGGGGCAGTACTGGTCATACCAATGCTCATACATAACATTTTCAAGATCATTGAATGATTCAATTTTTGTCCACAATCATACTCAAACATTAACACAGAAGGGTGGTGTAACAATATTAATTAAACATTAAAATTATTTACTATTGCTGGTTCAGATTTAAATAATTTGTTTTTTGCCCTTCAAGTCCTCCTGCTTATTTCCTGAGTTTGTAAGAAATAACAAAAAAACGACTAAAGATTTATTTATAATGGAAAAATATTAATCTAACCTCTGTAGTATCGACCATATAATAATAATATACTCTGTATTCTTACTGGCGATATTTGTATCGATCCTTTGTTTTTCATTTAAAAGCTTTAGTTTGCGATCAGCATATGCTCCCACAGTGCATGTTTAGCTAATTTTCATTCTCCAGTGATAATGGTACTTGTAAGAAACATTGTTTATTAGGCGGCATGGGGGTTGGGTTAGCTGACTTAGAAGTGGCTTAGCACTGTGGAGGGACGTTAGCTACTAGCAAGGATGCTGTAGTGCGTTAAATTGAGTGCGTTCGTTCGCTTGTTGCTGTGAAATTTGAAAATCACGGCTATTATGCGTCATCAACCTGCATTATCACAAAATTACGATAGTAGGGATGGTCCAATCAGGGTTTTATGCTGCCGATTCCGATCATCCGTGAGTGAGATCGTCCAATACCGATACCAACCAAATGTATCATGATGAATGTTTTTGACAGTTTAACAATATCAACACAATATTTAAACTACTGATAATAATGCTTAAGATACAGAGAAAATAGTTTCTGATGTAATGGAGTTAATTACTATTAGCTTAAACGAGCCGCTCCATAGTTAAAGTTAAAGTTAAAGTACCAATGATTGTCACACACACACTAGGTGTGGTGAAATTTGTCCTCTGCATTTGACCCATCTCCTTGATCACCCCCTGGGAGGTGAGGGGAGCAGTGGGCAGCAGTGGGCAGCAGCGTAGCCGCGCCCGGGAATCATTTTTGGTGATTTAACCCCCAATTCCAACCCTTGATGCTGAGTGCCAAGCAGGGAGGTAATGGGTCCCATTTTTATAGTCTTTGGTATGACCCGGCCGGGGTTTGAACTCACAACCTACCGATCTCAGGGCGGACACTCTAACCACTAGGCCACTAATAGTGTGTATGGAGACGCATAATTAACTGTGAGCTGCTTGTCAGCTGGGTGAGGAACAATTAATACAGTGCCAGCGGAGGATATCGGCAATAAAATTCATCGACAATGGTGATCACATACATTTTCACAAAAATCGGCCAATACTTATCGTTGGCTGATCGATCGGCACATCCCTAAAAGATATTAATAAAAGCTTTAGTGTCGGCCAAATTGATATACCGTATTTTTCGGACTATAAGTCGCAGTGTTTTTCCATAGTTTGGCCGGGGGTGCGACTTATACTCGGAGCGACTTGTGTGTGAAATTATTAACACATTGCCGTAAAATATCAAATAATATTATTTAGCTCATTCACGTAAGAGACTAGACGTATAAGATTTCATGGGATATAGCGATTAGGAGTGACAGATTGTTTGGTAAACGTATAGCATGTTCTATATGTTATAGTCATTTGAATGACTCTTACCATAATATGTTACGTTAACATACCAGGCACGTTCTCAGTTGGTTATTTATGCGTCATTAAACGTACACTTATTCAGCCTGTTGTTCACTATTCTTCATTTATTTTAAATTGCCTTTCAAATGTCTATTCTTGGTGTTGGGTTTTATCAAATAAATTTCCCCCAAAAATTCGACTTATACTCCGGTGCGATTTATACTCCGAAAAATACGATCATTTATATCGCAACCCTACTAAAGGGCACACATTACTTTAATGTAGGGCTGGGCGATATAGACTAAAACATATATCGCGGTATTTTTAGGCCGAATTACGATGTATGATATATATTGGTATTTAAAATGTGCTAAGTGTTTAGTTTAAATTCGACACTATATTACTCTTACTACCAGTCTTCTGAAAATTACTTTTAAAAAGTAATTAAATATAGTTACTTTACTTGTCACTTAACCACAAAAGTAATGCAATTACTAATGGAATTACTCTATAATAAATTTAATTAATTGTTAGAGAAAGTAATGAATGCTTTACTTAGAAAAACTTTAAATATATGTCATATGCAGTTGAGAGAAGTTTATGAGAGCAGCGTGTGTGTGCGTGCGTGCGTGTGTGTGTCTTTAAAAGGTGGTGTCTGTTGCTCAGCGAGCGAGGGTTTCAGCTAAACTGTATTTGTTAGCTTTCGCAGTGGCAGTTTGTTGGCTCTGACGGCTGTTCTGTTGAATCTTTTCACCGGCTTGTGTTACCTCTGGTTAATAAAGAGTAGCCGCCACTCGCCCCTGTCAGTCACCAGAGCTACGGTGTAGGCACAACGGCTATGCACGAAGGCGAATGTGGTGGGGGGTCTTTTTCGGCAATGTGAGGTAGCGGCTCCGGAGGCGCGCCAGACCCTTCCCGCGCCGAACACTTTCTCACCTATAGTGCCAATGCGCCGCAGCGACCGCGAACGGCCGTGACAAAGGCACATCCAAAGAGGTGCTGGAGCCTATCTCAGCTGCATTCGGGCGGAAGGCGGGGTACACCCTGGACAAGTCGCCACCTCATCGCAGGGCCAACACAGATAGACAGACAACATTCACACACACATTCACACACTAGGGCCAATTTAGTGTTGCCAATCAACCTATCCCCAGGTGCATGTCTTTGGAAGTGGGGGGAAGCCGGAGTACCCGGAGGGAACCCACGCAGTAACGGGGAGGACATGCAAACTCCACACAGAAAGATCCCGAGCCCGGGATTGAACCCAGGACTACTCAGGGCCTTCGTATTGTTAGGCACATGCACTAACCCCTGTGCCACCGTGCTGCCCACGGTATGGTGGTATCGTCTCAAATATATATATTTTTCTGAAACATACTGGTATTAACTGCAATACCGGTATACTAGCCAGCCCTACTTCAGAGCTACTGAAAAATATTTTTCCCTCTATCATAATTTATTGTACCAACCTCATCACTTTCTGCTGCAGCAGCTTCCTTCCCTGGTGCCTCTTCTCCCATTTTCATCCACACCTGCTCAGGTAACTCATCGTCAGGGAGCGAGGCAGCGGAGTCGGCCCGTTGTCTCTGCTCTTGACCATTGCCATAATGACCCCAAAACCTGGGGACGTCCTCCTGGTTGTAGGATATAGAAACAACAGCGTCCACTTCCCCTGTGTGTGGGAGGCAGCCAGAATGGGGTGGAGCGTTAATGGCTGTGCACTGCAGCAGTCCCAGTACGTCTCTCTGGTGGCTTTCCGAAAAAAGCAACCCGGTGGTTTCAGTGCTGTCGTCTGTTAAGGGTGATGATGAAGAGCATGCCTCAAGATCGGATTGTTGATGTCCATCAAAGCAAGGCAGCGTTCCGGGATTCGGCTTATGCTCTTCTTCGATCATCTGTAGTTGGCTGAGCAGGGTTTGGATACAAGTGTGGTCTTCATCGCCTTGTGTTCGATTAGCAGCCTCCTCCTCCACATCTGCGGATGTTTTTTCCTCAAGGGTATCGCCATCTTCCTCAACATCATCCACTTCCAGCTCATCATGTACCTGGTTGGAATCTGCCGAAACCACAGTGCGAGATGCGTCAGCATCACCTGAGCTGGCCTCTTCTTCATTTCCAGTAGGAGTGAGGAAGCTGGGGTCTTCGGGATCTTCTGCTGAGCCCGCCTCAGTGGAGGAATCTGACTTCCAGTCTAAAGGAGGAGGCTCCATCAGGTGGTACTCATCCAAATCTTCCACCTGAGAATCTGCAGTCACCTCATATTTGATCTCGGCATCCTCGAGCTCTACATCAATAGATGTGTTTGAGAGTGCAGGAGCTGACACATCTGCAGAGCTGTGGTCAACATCCATTTTGACACAAAGCCTGTAGAGGTCAGAAAGTGGAACACTGAGAAATTAGGACACTAAATAAATCGCCAATTCCACAGGAATACATATGATGCTGCTTCTATCGACATTGTAAACATGTCAAGTTTTGATAAATATGATTTATCATGATATGATAAATAGCTTTATAGCGAAAAACTCTATGCAGTGTTTCCCACACATTCATTTATTTGTGGCGGACCGCCACGAAAGAATTACGTCCGCCACAAATTTAAAAAATAAAATAAAAAATAAATAAATATATATATTTTTTATTTTTTTATTTTTTTAAATTTAAAAAAAATTTTTTTTTGTCCTGTCCAGCTTCTCAGGCAAATCATATAGTTGATGTAGATGCCCATATAGGCTGTTCAGATTTACTTTACAAAAGAGAAGTGTAGGATACTTCTCTTGTTGCCTTATTTGTATTTGACCACTACTGTTTTCTGTTTATTTGTTACTGACTGTGACAGGACACCTCTGCCTCTGTTTCACTTTATGTTGCTGGTAAATAATATGGTTGTAGTAGTAGGCTAAAGTTAAATTATTTAGTATGCACTAATTAAAGGGGCAGAGCTTTAAGAGACATTTTAGCTTTTATATTTTATAAGATGTATTTTTTGTAAGAACCACAATTAATAAATATATTTCAGTGAATAACTTATTGTTCAAATCTGTATATAAATATGTACATAAAGTGTTGTAATTATATTGTAAAATGGATGGATGGATGGATGGAAGGACGTTTAAAACAAAACTGTTATTATTAATTAGTAAGTATACATTTTTTGAGCCTTTTAGAGAAAATCATATCATTGTAGTAAATTATGCAAATTACTCGATGATGTCATGATGGCCACGCCCATAGCCACGCCCCCACCGCCACAGGTATCTTGGTAGTTTATGGGAAACACTGCTATGCACATATTTATAGCGACCAGTCACTTCTGCAGTATGATCACCACCGTGATCATTATCCGCTGCAGGTTTTTGCCTGTTCTACTTTGATGGACTGAATTTCCCCATGAACGCAATTATATTTTGTCTCTGCTAAATCTCTCTTTAGCGGTGAGTCAACATGTCCTTTGTAATAGCTTAAGTTCGGTTTAGCAGTGTCCATTCAAAAGTCCAAAGAGATAATTGCAGATTTTAACATCGCTTCAAACGCCATCATTATGACAGATTTACGACCGTATTTCTAAAACGACCATATTACTTAAGTTTATATTGTAGCCGAACATTTTCCTCAAAGATATAATGTCGAAAGAACAAAGAAACTTTGGACATTTTCTCTAATATAAACACATGACTATTGAACATATTGGCTTGAATTCAACTCGTAAAATACTATTATCATAAAATATAATAATAATCGCACTTCAACTACATTTTTGTTGGTATTCCTATGCACACATTATGGCTTTCATAACTCTACTTTTGGTCGCCAAGAGTAATTCAGTGAAACTTAGTTTATCGCTTTTAATTGGTTCTAGGGCTGGCCCTTGTAAAAATCAATTTCCGGGCCATAGGAGCTGTTATTTATAAAGTGAATATTTCTATACAGCTAGCGGGGAGCATAAAAACCTGTTTGACTTTTTAAATAGATTTTTTCAACATTACGAAATCCTTTTAGACATGAAATAACACTCATAGACACCTTAACAAGCCGCAAAGTTGATGTGGCAATGGACAACAACCCCCAGCGCAGTGTTTCTTAACCATAGGGCTCATGTTGAACCGCAAGCATACCCTAAAAACCTGCCAAAAAACACGTGTTTTTCAGCTGAGGGTCGCATCGGTACTCGGTTGTAATACACTTTTCCACCACTTGTGGCAGTAATGACAATCTTAAACAAACAAAAGAAGTCTGGAGCTAGTCATAGAAAAGTTCCTTAAGCGCAAAAAATATTAATAAAGTGGTGAAGCTGTATTTTTATTTGCATTAAAACAATTTGACAGTTTATTTAAAAAACATATATTATTATCAATTTAGTCAGAATTTATGATTTTTAAGTACATTTATTTTTATTCAGTTTTACGGAGTCCCTTATTTTACAGTATATAATGTATTTAGTATTTATTTTGTAATCAGCCTGACCTAAGCCTCGATAATAATCTTTATGATTAACAAGGGCTGTCAACGTTAACATGTTAATCAGAACCCCTGCACTAGCGTGTTACACGAGTAATATTAAAAACTGAATAGGGCCACAAACAAAATCTTGTTTAGGGCCACGAAAAGCCTAAGGCCGCCCCTGTTCATAGCTTTTAGTTAAACATGACCCATACTCAACATAAGGGCTCAAGGAAAGCAGCTCAAAGTATATAACAGAAAATTGCATGAACGTAATAATTCATACATAGCGGGTCTGCCACTAGATGTATGTGAACTTTGCATTAAAATGTTTTTACTTTCAAAATGCAGTTCCTTTTTAGGCCATTAAAAAAACGACAGCAGCAGCTGGTAAACACACTGTTTGGCAACAAAAAAAAGTTTACAGGGTACTTTAAATGGAAGTTACAGATAAACGAATTGAAATATTTGAACGGAATAATTAAAAACTATAGAAGAATTGTAAGGAAGCTTATCTGACCTGGATTTCTTTGTGCTGACACGGATATTCCTTGAGGTGCCACGACATAAACATAGACGTGTGCCGAGGTCATGTCCAAAAATGAATTTTATGTGTCATACTAACAACGGAACTTCCAGTGAATGTAACAGTTTCACGCCGTTTCAGGTTCGACTCCTAAACCAAACGCGCAATGCGTTTCTCCATTTTTGGTAGCTTGCAGGCTAATCAGCTGTATTTTGCTGGCTGTGGCTATAATTTTGGTGTGTTCAGGGGTTGTCGTTTTTCCAACATTCCCACCCAAAAGAAAACTTTGTACACCAAATGATGGCTTTTAAATGCATTTAAATTGAACAATATATGTTAAACCCACTCATTAATAGTATTTATTAGCAATACAACTCGTTATTCTCCATTTTAGTGACGTTGATCTATTTTAGAATTGATCTATCCGGTATTTTGTGAATGCAACAGTCACTGACAAACCTGGACGTCACCAGCATGAATCAGCCCTGCTCAGTCGAGCAAGAACATATCGATCTATTTATTGTAACATAACCAACCCCTTCAAAATAATTTATTAATTTTTTGATTTATTAGTATTTTTTTTCCTGTTGCCATTATCTGTTGTGAAATACAAGACCAATAAATATGTGAACCATGAATTGATTTACTTGGACCCCGACTTAAACAAGTTGAAAAACGTATTCGGGTGTTACCATTTAGTGGTCAATTGTACGGAATATGTACTGTACTGTACAATCTACTAATAAAAGTTTCAATCAATCAATCAATCAAATCAGTCTGGTTCAATTAAGACATTATAGATTCAATTTTCGATCTATGCACCTTTTCATAGACAAAAACAGCACTGCCACAGTTTTACATTTTGCTTTGTGACACAAATGTGCTCCAATAGTTCTGCCTTCCAGCCACAAAAAGTGACATCTAATGGCAAATAAATAATCTGAGCAAATTTGTAGATATAGTTTATTCATCTGTTAAACACTTTAACAAAAATAAACAGGTGAAAAGCAACAGCAAGTGACGTATGACAATTTGAGCCCAAATTAAACCCTTAACCCAGTGGTCGCCAACCACCGGGCCGCGGCCCGGTACCGGTCCGTGGCCCGGTACCGGTCCGTGGACGGATTGGTACCGGGCCGCACAAAAAAAAACAAAAAAAAAACATTTTTTAATTTTTTATTTTATTAAATCAACATAAAAACCACAATATATATTATATATAAATATAGATCAATACAGTCTGCAGAGATACAGTCCGTCAGCACACATGATTGTTTTTCTTTATGACAAAAAAATAAATAAAAACAAAAATAAAAATACCATAACATATAATTATTCCCACCCAAGACTAAATATTTGATTAATTTAAGTCAATATGTCACACATGCGATATCATTTGTAAAATGTATCAATATTACATAAATAGGTAGTTAAAAACTAAATAACATCAAATTGCCTATTGGTTAAAAAAAAAGCAAATAAACACTAGATATACATGGAGTTGAACAGATTACAAGCTAAAAAAATCATATTAATTAAACGCCAGGTTAAAAAAGGTAGGTCCTGAGCTTGTTTTTAAAAATTGTGACAGTCTCTGCTGCCCTGAGGACCTCCGGCAGGCCTCCCAGTGGGCGTGAGTCCGGACTTTTGGAATAATTAGAAGGCCGTTGCCAGAAAACCTCGGGACCGCAAGGGCGTCTGGGCTCATATGATAAAAGCAACTCGGAAATATAGGAAGACCCAAGACCACTAAGGCATTTAAAAACCAGAATCAAAAAAGGATCAATCGGAACACACGGGGAGCTAATGCAGTGATTTTAAAACCAGTGTAATGTGGGCCAGCCTTCTGGTCCTCGTCAACACACGAACGGCTGAGTTTGAAGTAGTTGTGGTGGTTTTGTGCTTTTTTAAGAATGATCAGAAAGCAGGGCATGACAGTAATCGGGAGTTTAACATCTCTGTGTTGACAGAGACATCCTGGATGAAAACCAACATATTTATCCAGCCTGATGGAGCTTGAGAGGTGATGCAAAGAGGAATGGGTGAAACTGGCCAAAGATCGGTGTGCCAAGATTGTGGCATTGTATTGCTTGTATTCCCTCACAACACTTCTTCCCACAAGTGAAAAACAGTGGTGGTCAAGCCAAGCAGGGCGCAAACTCTCTGAGTATGCAAGAGGCCTAGATCTTCCTGCAAAAAGCAGATTTGAGAGCATGCGGCTGCTTCAGTGGCCAGTTCATGGACGCCTTTTGCGCCAACAGCAGCGACGCCCAGGACTTGGGGCTAGAACTCACATGCTGCTGAGGTTCTGGCACCACTCGCGGCCGCCAGAAGGCGGACACAGATGTGGCCGTTCCGTGGCCGTTCCGTGGTCGCCCGCCTCGCTTGCTGCAGCGGCGTTCCACTCGCTGCCGCCACTTGACTCGTCTCTGGTGGATCCGTTTCCCGGATCATGTTTTGTTCTGTTAGTTTGACTACCTCAGTTCTGTTTTCAGCACCCCTGGGTTTGTGTTTTGGTTTCCATGGGTACTGATTAGTTTCATCTGCCTCTGATTAGTGTTCGGGACGCTCACTTGCTCCTGGGCACTAATCAGAGAGCTTCTTATTCCTGTTTTTTGCCACAATCAGTAGGGATGTGCGTATCGATCCTGTGGTATCGATATATCGATACTCACACGCTACTCATTTGGCATCACTTTTCTGAAAAAAGTATCGATATAAACCAAAAAACGGCGTGTGGGGGGTGCAAGCATCACTTTCAGATGTTTTTGATGACTTACTTAACTTACTATGTGCTGGGACATCCCTGTACCTGGCAGAGTATAGAGCTGGCCCAGTCACGTCACAGGAGACAGCGAATGAGCGTCGTCAACGTGCAACACACACACAGCCAGCCGACAGCGATGCAGCCAGGCATATCCAGTGTCAGGCATTGTTTATTTTATTTTTTTACTGAATATTTTTGTTTAAATGATTATCCTAAATTCAAATAATTTCCACACAGGGGAATTTACTGTTAGTTGAAAATTGCTTGAGTATTTAAAACAAGATAAGAAAGAGATACAATTTGGAGATTCTTCATCTTTGCATTACAGTTTTATTTTTTTCCAAGGAAATCTTGAAATATATGATTGAATGTGATTTTGGTTTTAATCTGTAACATGATTTCTTACATTTCGAAAACATTAGCCTATTTCATATTTCATTAATTGCTAATTATATCACAAACTTTAAAAAATAACTGCAGCTTCTTGCGATTCGGGTTTGGCAGTTAATTGGAAAGCCCTAATATCTAATTATTATTATATATAATATATAATTATTATTATATATAATATGTAATTTCTTTTTCATATTTATGTTATTTATTTTAATTTTACTTTTATTATATATTGACCATAATACATGTGGTATAAATGGTCTGTATTTGTCTTGTGATTTGTCTTAAATAATAATAGTAATAATATTTTTGACTGACAAAAATTGCCAATAAGAAATTAATGGTATCGGTATCAATGAAAATGCAAGAAAAAGTATCGGTATCGTATTGAATCCTAAAAGTGTGGTATCGCCCATCCCTAACAATCAGTCTGTCTTCCTTGTTTGCACTACGCAATACTAACGACGTGTTCTATTTTGCTTTCATGCAACCCATTGCGTTAAGTATGTGTACTATCTTTGATTCCTGTGCTAAGCTTCGCCATTGCTCCCACGCTATCGGCACGCTTTTCTGTCTTTTTGTATTTTCACATGATTCATGGACAATAAATCAATGTCTCACCTGCACCTCGCCTCCGGAGTTCCTGCTGCATCTTGGGAGAACGATCCGCGCAGTAAAATGCGACCCCGTCGCTACAGTTTATCCCCCCTTTTATCACGCAGCAAAAACCAGCCAGGTGAACAGCTGATGTTAGTACTTTCGGCGCCGACATAAGACAACCATGTGACTCGCGTTCCATATGTAACCATAGGATGAACAAATATACTATGGTACTAAGACTATAGTGGCCATAAACATTTAGCTTCTACAGCAGGGGTGCCCAAAGTGTGGCACAGGGGCCATCTGTGGCCCGTGACTACTTTGTGATTGGCCATAGGTACTTTATAAAAAAATGAAAGAAAACAAAAAACACCAGCAAGAATGCTGACATCAGCCAATAATGATAACACAAAGTTTTGTCTTCAAAAACAACAACAAAAAATTATGAAATACCTGGGTTCAATCCTGGGCCCGGGATCTTTCTGTGTGGAGTTTGCATGTTCTCCCCGTGACTGCGTGGGTTTCCTCCGGATACTCCGGCTTCCTCCCACCTCCAAAGACATGCACCTGGGGATAGGTTGATTGGCAACACTAAATTGGCCCTAGTGTGTGAATGTGAGTGTGAATGTTGTCTGTCAGTCTGTGTTGGCCCTGTGATGAGGTGGCGACTTGTCCAAGGTGTACCCCGCCTTCCGCCCGAATGCAGCAGAGATAGGCTCCAGCGACCCCCCGTGACCCCAAAAGGGACAAGTGGTAGAAAATGGATGGATGTATACATGACATAATTGACCCTCTTACATTTTTTATTCATTTTTTTCTCACCCCCCCCATTATTTACCTGTATCGCAGCTTTTTTGTAAGGGGCGTCAGAAGTTGGCAGACCCATCAGCGATCCTGTTCTGTCTCCCTGTAATGTTTGTCTGATCTTGAATGGGATTGTGCTGAAAATTGTTATTTCCCCTCGGGGATTAATAAAGTATTTCTGATTCTGATTCTTATAACAAACACAATATTGTTTTTCATGAGCTGTGTGCTATAGTGTTTTATGTCTAGGTGGCGGTCCAGCTTTGGAAATAATGTGTACTCCTTTTAGAGATCACATTTAGTTCTGCTTAATATATCATTTTATTAGCATTTCTGTAATCATTCCATGATTAATATTCATACAACGAATTAACATTCTTAATAAATGACAGTAGAATAAGCACATCTGTTTGGGGAGTCATAGTGTGACGATCTGGAATTGAAACTTTGTGTAGTATTGGGAATTATCCGACTTTTTGTGTGGCCGTAAATGCATCACTGGCGAAGTGCGGTGAGTGCGTGCGTTGATGAGTGTGGGAGAGAGAGAGAACCGCTGCTGTCGGACGATATGATAGATGACAAAATAGTTGTTTTAAGCCTGGTTTGTACGACAATGACCAGTTTTGAAGATATAACTTTCTTTACACTGTGTTTTTCTTGTGGTTACGGCCGACAAACAGTTTTGCTCAAAGTGATGGATGGGATTCCTGCCCTCTTTAAAGCGTCTCTACAGACGTAATAATTTAACAGTGTTGACGAACATTGCCGTCACCGTTGCAAAAGCACATAGAACACATTTGTATCTGTTTATATTGTTTCAGATGGGATTTGATTTTGAATAAATTTAAGTGGACTCCGACTTAAACAAGTTGAAAAACTTATTCGGGTGTTACCATTTAGTGGTCAATTGTACGGAATATGTACTTCACTGTGCAACCTACTAATAAGAGTCTCAATCAATCAATCAAAGCGCAGCATAGCTTTGCTGTGCGCAGAGGGCGTGTGTCGTGAGCAATTCGCAATTGCGCAGGCGCACACTTTAGAGGGAACGTTGATGACTAATCTTTTTTTTTTTTTTTACTTTTACTTAACAAAGTCGAACATTTTCAACAAAATAGCAAAATTTGCAAGAACAGATATATTTAAAAAAAATACATTCCAAACTCCAATTTACAAAGTTTTACCCGTTTTGTATTTACCGTCTTCTGTAACTTCCGGGTATGCAACTGGTTTAACCAATCAGCGCCACCTAGGGGCGGGGCTTTTAGGCCCCTTATCTTGTAGCTACAAACAGCAAGTTAATAAGGAAACTTCCGAATAAATTATTTTTATAAATGCTTAAAACCCCCTTAATAACGTTATCCCACGTAATCTACAAAGGTAATGATTAACATTTATACGACTCTCTGGTGAACAAAGTTGTCGGGTGTATAGTTTTTCATAATGATGTAACGTAACAGGAAATGTGTATACTGTATGAGTAGCGCAGTGTAGAAATATATTTACTCAGTGGCTGTTTTTGTCTTTTGAAAAAACAGCAGATAAAAACTGACCATTAATCTTTTTAATTCCAAAGAAACAGTTAATAAAACTGACCATTAACTACAACAAAATGTCGTCACCACTCCTTTAAAAGATGTAACTGACATTTTACGACGTACGTGCTTGCCAAAAGCTTCGTCATTGTTTTGACCTTGATGATGCAACAAACCCTTATATGTCCGATTAATATTCAGCAAATTGTAGTACTATAGTTGATTTAGTTTGAAGAAGCTCACAGCAAAATCCAAGTCTGCAGGGATCAAGAGGATTACATTCGGGAAGAACTAAGGATTGTAAGTCCTGAGCAGATCCCAGTGGCCTCATAAGGCTGCCTTATCTTAAATAACATATACCCAAACGTGTAGTGTGTTTACAACAAAGCTGGGGTAAAGACAACGGCATAAAGAACATTTGAGACATTTAAATTGATTCCATCCATCCATTGTTTACCGCTTGTCCCTTTCCGGGGCCGTGGGGGGTGCTGGAGCCTATTTCAGCTGCATTCGGGCGGAAGGCGGGGTACACCCTGGACAAGCCACCCCCTCATCGCAGGGCCAACACAGATAGACAGACAACATTCACACACTAGGGCCAATTTAGTGTTGCCAATCAACCTATCCCCAGGTGCATGTTTTTTAGAGGTGGGAGGAAGCCGGAGTACCCGGAGGGAACCCACGCAGACACGGGGAGAACATGCAAACTCCACACAGAAAGATCCCGAGCCCGGGATTGAACTCAGAACCTTTGTATTGTGAGGCACATGCTTGATTCAATTAATATTACATTTCAGGATTCTGTTTTAAAAACAGATGAGTCAAAGTGAGAAATATGTCTTAAAAATGAAAATTAAACAGTTTCAATCAATCAAAGTTTACTTATATAGCCCTAAATCACAAGTGTCTTAAAGGGCTGTTTAAGCAAAAACGAGATCCCACATCAGGGCAAGAAAAAACTCAACCCAATGGGATCACAATGAGAAACCTTGGAGGGGACCGCAGATGTGGGGACCCCCTCCCCTGGGCGACCGGTGCAATGGACGTCGAGTGGATATAGCATAATAGTGTGAGAGTCCAGTCCATAGTGGATCTAACACAGTGGTTCTTAACCTGGGTTCGATCGAACCCTAGGGGTTCGGTCGAACCCTAGGGGTTCGGTGAGTGGCCTCAGGGGTTCGGCGGAGGTCAAAACACACCCGACTCATCGTGTAAATAAAAAATTCTCCCTATCGGCGTGTTATCCATACGGCAACAGCAGAAGTCATACTGATTTGCAGGTGTGTAATTTGTTGTCAGTTTTAGACACTGTTGGTTTTGTTCTTTGAACAAGGTGATGTTCATGCACTGTTCATTTTGTGCACAAGTAAAAAAACATGGTAACACTTTAGTATGGGAAACATATTCACCATTAATTAGTTGCCTATTAACATGCAAATTAGTAACATATTGGCTCTTAACTAGTCATTATTAAGTACTTATTAGTGCCTTATTCGGCATGGCCTTATTATAACCATAACCCTCTAACCCTAACCCTAACCAAATAACTCTAAATTAAGTCTTTGTTACTGAAAATATGTTCCCCATACTAAAGTGTTACCAAAAACATATAACTTATGTCTTGAATTTGAAAAAAAAAAACATTTTATTTTTCACTAAAGAAGGGTTTGGTGAATGTGCACATATGATAAATGATAAATGGGTTATACTTGTATAGTGCTTTTCTACCTTCAAGGTACTCAAAGCGCTTTGACAGTATTTCCACATTCACCCATTCACACACACTGATGGCAGGAGCTGCCATGCAAGGCGCTAACCAGCACCCATCAGGAGCAAGGGTGAAGTGTCTTGCCCAAGGACACAACGGACGTGACTAGGATGGTAGAAGGTGGGGATTGAACCCCAGTAACCAGCAACGCTCCGATTGCTGGCACAGCCACTCTACCAACTTCGCCACGCCGTCCTATGAAACTAATGGGGTTCGGTACCTCCAACAAGGTTAAGAACCACTGATCTAACATAATAGTGTGAGAGTCCAGTCCATAGTGGGGCCAGCAGGAGATCATCTTTGGAATATGAAGTTTGGAATATGTAATGTATTATTTCCCACAACTATCATGGGCTGTAGTTGTGGTTGCAGTATTGAATTTGAATGAAATATGCAATATGATCTAGATAAGGATGAAGATTTCTCACAATGTGTTGTGTTTTCAGCTGTATGCCCATATGGTTTAGCCATCCAGAACAATGGCTTTTTTTCGTCAGTTTGTCCTCCTGCTGTGGAAGAACACCACCTTCCGCAGGAGAAACAAGGTACTGTTATTTAAATTTTTTTGTCTTCACAAATTTAATGAATGTTGATTCACAGCACGACGGCCATTTTACTGCACAACATACGGTACAGGAAAATACGCAGAGTATCTAAATTAAAGGTTTCAAACTGCCAGCCCTTGGAGGTATTTCATTCGACCTGTGGGACCATATCAAAATTAACGTGCATCCTGCCCACAATGCGAATATCAGCAATTAAGTACTGCAAATTAGTCTAGAACAGGGCTACTCAACTAAATTGTTTTGGGGGTGACATTTCCAGAAAGGGTGAGGTGGATGTACTTTTGTATGTAATGTATTCCAGCAGTATTCCAGTAGCTGTTTTAAAGGCCTTCTGCAGAAACAATGTCAAATATATTATTCCCAAAGACAGCACTCTAGTGTTTTTAAGAATCTACTACAAAAATGTGAACCAGTCACATGTTTTTTTAACTCGCGGGCCACCAGTTGAATAGCCCAAATTATGAAAACGAAACGACCTAAATTGGAACATTGAGGATAGTATAATTAAATAAGTTGAACAAATGATTACTGACTGGATTTGAAGTAAACAAGCTAAAGCAACACATTAGTTACATAAATGACATTAAAAAGGAGAGGACTTACAGGAGTGCCTTGATGAACACCTCAATTATGTAAATCAAAAGTTTGGACACCAGTGTTATGCTAATGAGTTTAAAATGTCAATGCAAGGATCAGCCAATGTGTTTACAGTGGTCCAAGTTCTTCTATACAACAGAGATACTCTTGTGTTTTTAGCAATTTACCGCCAAAATGTTTGTTTACCAAGGTTTAAACTGAATTTAGGGGGCCAGTATAGTGTCATTTTTAATCTGAATTTGGCCCCTGGGCTGCCTGTTAAATAGCCTTGGTATAGAACAGTGGTTATAAAACTTTTTCCACCAAGTACCACCTCAGAAAACACGTGACTCTCCAAGTACAACCATAATTACCAACAATAAAAAACAGTATCGTAGTAGGCCTAAGTATTCATTAAAAACAAGGCAGAGATTTTATTTAGCAAGTATATTGTAACATTACACACAGTTTGAACAGTAACAGTGTGTTTGAGTCCCGGGAAACTCCTGTATTTCAACTTTCATAAAAACAATATTTTTGGTACTCAGCAGCACAGCTTCTGGTCTTTCATTCCTTTTGGCATCCTGTAGCACGTAAATTCCAAATAAAAGTGCGGCGGCAAAGCACTGTTGGTTATTTTCCTGTAATGTATTTGTAAAATATTACGGATAAGTGTTTATTCAACAAAGTACTTAAAGGGTCATATCATGATTTTTTTTTTCCTGCATTCAAAACACTTCTTTGTGATCTACTTAACATGTAATGGTGTTTTTTGTGTCAAAATGTTGCATAGATTATGTTTTACAGACCATCTTCAAGCCACATTTTCATGATGCGCCGTTTTGTGGGCGGACTTATTTACGTGGCTCCACTTCGACTGCGTCTTCTCACCGCCAGCCATGTTGTAATTTTTAGCACTCCCATACCAAGTTTTCTGACAGATATAATTTAGAATCATACGTTACTTTGTATTAGAAATGGCATGTATGAGCCAGTCGGCCCCACAAAAAGACTATAGAAAAAAGAAGGAACTTATTGACTACAGCGTCGTACTATAATGGCGAACTTGCGCAAAGCTCTTTGGGTAAAACTTTACCATATATGGAAATGCCTGCTGATGTCACACTTGTGAAAAACGACACAAAATGGGCAAATTCCAAATGTTTCATTTGGAGGAAATATGAAGGAAGGCAAGATTATTTTCTAAATATCTCCACCATGTCTCCATGATTTGGGCCATGTCCACACGAACACAGATACCTAATAAACGCATACTTATCTCTGCGTTTAGGCCTCTTGTCCACACGCAGACGCATAATTTTGTCATTAAAAACGCAGACTTTTGTAAACGCTTGCCAAAGTGTAGAGATCCAAAACTCTCCAGTGTATGCGTGTACACGGCACACACGGAGACTTGTGATGACATCACGGTTGTGTGCTGTCATTTCCAGAGCTCCACAACACTGCCTTGCTGGCTTTAAACAGTATGAGATGACTTAATGTATGTTTGAACGTAAACATGCTGATCTTTTCACTCAACATTAATAAAAAAGAAACATGCGACACTACTGCTGGCGCAAATGACAGTCAGCTGTTTTGGATATGATCGCTGTCGAACCTCCACCTGATGGGACAACTATGACTATGACAACGACTAAATGTGTTTGTCATGTATGATGTCTTTTTGTTATTTTTGTTTCGTGATGTGTAATGTCTATTGTTTAAATGTCCGGCAGTGAAAAATAATTTCCCCAACGGGGACCAATAAATCTAAATCTAAAATCTAATCTAATCTAATGCTTGGTTTCGGTGTGGAACATGTTTAGCCTCATCTCCCAGTGATAATGTTACTTAATAATGAAACTTATGTTGAGAAATACAGTTTATTTGCCGTAATGGAGGTGATTTTTATTAACTTAGGGGAGCGGCTCCATGCTGTGTGTGAAGACACATAATAGCTGATAGCCTGTCAGTCTGGGGACTAAAAAATAAATACACTCCGTGTCAACCAGAAGGTTTGTGATTACCACTCAAAGGCAATAATCAGCTATGGCAAGAACATGCTTTTTATGATACAATAATGATTGGATCGATTTGCAAATCCCTAATTTTGTTGCATTTGTGTGCTATCGGTTTCTTATCCTTTCTGGTGGGAAACATGTGTATGATTGTGTCCGTCTGCTCTTGTTGTTTAGCCCCGAAGTTTGATACAAATACAATTGGATGCCATGTTAAGGTGGTGAGGTTGTGATGTAGATACCACATCATTGAATGTTACACACACTTTCTGCAGATTCAACTGATCATTGAGATCATCTGGCCCCTCTTCCTCTTTCTTATCCTCATTGCTGTTCGTAATTCAAATCGTCCTTACAAAGAGGAAGAATGTGAGTATTATTATGTCAATACCTCTTTTTTTGGCCAATATTGCCTTGTATATTTTCTTTTGTTTTGATTTCAGGTCACTTTCCAAACAAAGCTATGCCATCAGCAGGCACCTTGCCCTGGATTCAAAGTATGATCTGCAACGTCAACAATCCCTGCTTCCACAGCCAGACGCCTGGAGAGACTCCGGGCCAAGCTAGCAACTTTGACGACGCCATGTAGGTTGACGGAATGTCCAAACCTGGACAAAGTGGTTGACAGAGCATGCGTCGCCACTTAAATCCTTGAGTGTTGCCCAAACATTGACATTAGACAATTAGACAAAAAATGCGTCGATATATCCTTGTTCAATGTTAATGATCAGTATTAACATCTGGGCTTAATTTTTGCCTTGTCTTCAATTCTGATTATGATTGTTATCAAAAGGTGGACTCAAGTGAACAGTTGAATATAGCCATGAACCAATTTGAGACTGGAGACAAACTTGAGATTGTATGATAACCTTAGACAAAAATATCAAGGTATCACAGTAGGTTTATGGTAATATAACTATAGCACTGAACTGTATTATTTTACAAATGTCTTTATTGAAAAGACGAGAAAAGTAACTTTTATGTTAAGCAGTCACTTTTGAATATACACAATATGATAGAACATGAAAGTGGAGCATATGTATTTGAAAGAGATAACAAACATATGTAAATTATTTCTAAATAATGATAAAGTGCCGTTCTTTAGGGGACTTGACCCCTTCATCATCATAAGTCAGGCATGGCTATATGCTCGGGGAGGGTCAAATGAGACAAAATTGAAAAAATGCATCTTAAAAGAATTACTTAAATTTGTCAGTAATTAACTGTTTTAAAATAAATACATAAATGTGTTATTGTATTGAGTCAAATGGAACAAAATAAAGTAAATTAATATATATTTAAACAATTATGTAAATGTGTCAAATTAGACTGGGTATATATACAAATATTTGGCTTAGCGGGTAGAGCAGCTATCCAAAAATTAGAGGTTTCTTGGTTTTGATTCCAGCAGCCGCCATCCTAGTCACTGCCGTTTTGCCCTTGGGCAAAACGCTTCACCCACCTTGCGCCCACTGCCACCCACACTAATATAAAAATAGTTGTTTCACAATACTCTATAATTAAAATGTTTAATTATTTAAAAATAAAAAATAAAGGAAACCATGGAAGAATTAAATGGTTAAATAAATGGTTTATTTTAATTTTACATTAAAATAAAGACACATTTTTGTATTTAATTCCAATTATAATTAATTACGCATTTGTTTCATGATTATTTAATTTAATTGTGTCCCATTTGACCCTGCATGGGCTAGGGTTTGTAATATTTTACGTCCGTGACCGGAATTGTCTGGTACTAACGTACCAATTTGCGTTGGTGCCGTGTTTAAAACATGTTAAAAAAGGCTTTCCGTTACTGTTGAGACACGATTCACGGCGGTTTGAGAAAAGCCATGGACCACCATCCAAACCGGCCCATGCCTAGTTGGGTAGTAAACTATAAGGTATAACTGTGTAAATATTTCTTCTCCCATTTATTGTCCCCTACAGCATTTCTAAAGTCTTAGTGGGCGCACAGACGTTGTTGTCCTGGAGTGCAGAGCATGGATTGTCAGGCCTGAAGAATGTGCTGGACAGCATCCAGAAGCTGTCATACGTTCATGAAATCTGGCCAAGTACCTGTCCTTTTTTAATCCTAGGAGATACATTGATTTTAGGGATGCTTCGATCGGGGATTTATGCTGCTGATTCCGATACTGTTCATCCATTATTGAGCTCAAACAATACCAATACAAATACAGATCACATGTATTAACTGAAAACTATACTGTAAATGTTTGTATTTATAGTGAGTGCTATTGATTATTATTATTATTTAACAACATCAACACAATTTTTAAACTAGTTCCTTATTCTCTTTTGTTACATACAATTGTTTGAGTCAATAAATAGACCACAATAACTTAACAAAACTATTATATACAATTGTTACCGTCATAGTCCTCCGGTGTAAACATTAATATAAACGGCCACATGATTTCGATAAAATACAAATATCGACCCAATCACTCTAGTACAGACCTAATCAACTGGCGGCCGACAGGCAACATCCGACCCGCCAAAGCTTTTAATTTGGCCCCCTGAACATCACCTAAATAGGATTGGTGAAACCGTGAGCATTATGCGTGTACTGCATATGCAGTAATCCCGCCACCCAGCAGGGGGCAACAGCTAAGCATGTGTGTCACAATAAAACAGCTCAGTAGAGATTATTTAAGATAAAAAATAAAAGCAATACATACATATTCATACTCAGCATAAGCAACAAGAGTGTTGTGTGCACCATGAGCACCATGAGCTCAAAAGAAGTAAGCAGAAGTAAAAGTACTTATACACCTACCCCTTTTTTATATAGCCACATTTCATTACATCTGTTGATTGCTTGCATAGACAATAAATACCATAAGTTTTTACGGAAATCAATATCAAATTCACAATAAGTGATTGTGTAGTGTATATTCATGCGCATGCTTATACACCTCCAGCGCGTGTGCATGCGCATGGATCCTGCAGAGGCAGTGGCAGCTGTTGGTGAGTAGAAGATGGCACTATCGACCCTTGTGTTAAACCACGTGTGCAGTGTTTGCTGTGTGTATTAACAATAAACCTTATATTTCATTTATGTAATATACACAATGGACATTATTTATGTAAAATTCACAATGGACGTTATACTTTTTTGTAATGTTTACATTTTCATTCTTACAAAATAGAGGAAGTCGTATTAAGAAATAACACTGAGGAAGAAAAATAATTAAAAAGAAGGAACATCAATCATCAACAAAACTTAGCGTCTGTTTCTTCATACTGTTAACTATCTGTCGAGATGCACACACTGAAAATTAGTAACGAGGGCAGAATAATGAATTTATTGACAGTGCAGTGTGAAAGCTGATGTGTGTTAAAGAGGTTCATTTAGCCTACTAATGTGTATTTATAAATAGTTGATTTATATAGGCTAGTAAGGTAAAGTTTTGTACCTGACAAGTTTCGGCTATCTTGCTTCTGCAGCCTTCCTCAGAGGTGTCACGTGATGTTAGTGTGACGTCATCTGTGTGTTATATGGATTGTTCCATCCCACCTGAGGTGGTGGGATGGCGGTGTCCCCTGGTGTGCGTCTGCAAGAGGGAAAACCATCTAATGAACTGGGAGGCAGCCAAGGTAATTAGAATGGAAAGCAACAAATTCCATCGGTGGATCAAAGAGGCGGTTGAAATCAGGAAGCGGGCCCCAAAGACTGTCAACAGGGACGAGGGAGCCTACCAACTATCCCACACCTGGGACACAGTCCTGCAGGGCCGCCCCCGGCCGTTTGGTGGACATCCGGACGACAGGGGGCGCCCCGCCCTACCCCCGACGCACACCAGGGGACACCGCCATCCCACCACCTCAGGTGGGATGGAACAATCCATATAACACACAGATGACGTCACACTAACATCACGTGACACCTCTGAGGAAGGCTGCAGAAGCAAGATAGCCGAAACTTGTCAGGTACAAAACTTTACCTTACTAGCCTATATAAATCAACTATTTATAAAAGCTGATGTGGTTACTTTGTAAATAAGTAAAAAGCAGTCTCAAAGGAATATTGGATTGGTGGGGCGGGGTTTGGTGGTAGGGGGGGGTGTATAATGTAGCCCGGAAGAGTTAGGTATGCATGGGATTCTGGGTATTTGTTCTGTTGTGTTTATGTTGTGTTACGGTGTGGATGTTCTCCCGAAATGTGTCATTCTTGTTTGGTGTGGGTTCACAGTGTGGCGCATATTAGTAAGAGTGTTAAAGTTGTTTATACGGCTACCCTCAGTGTGACCTGTATGGCTGTTGACCAAGTATGCCTTGCAGTCACTTACGTGTGTAAGCAGAGGCCGCGTACAACATGTGACTGGGCCGGCACGCAGATAGTATGGTGAAAAAGCGGACGCGACGACAGGTTGTAGAGGACGCTAATAAAGGCAGTGCCATCACGGCACGCCCTCAATATTGTTGTCCTGGTGAAAATCGGAGAATATTTGCCCCGGGAGATTTCCGGGAGGGGCACTGAAATCCGGAAGTGTCACGGAAAAATCGCGAGGGTCGGCAAGTATGCAGCCGAGCTGCATCAGAGTGGTCAAAGAGCCGCATGCGGCTCCGGAGCCGCGGGTTGCCGACCCCTGTCCTAGAGCAACATTCATTATGTAGTTGAATAGCCCTGCTCTAGTAGCATATAGTAATACTACCCTTGGTATTAACACCACCAATGTAATGATCGCTCTGTCCTCCTCTTACATGTCGTGTACTGACTGACAATACAGACACACCAACATTCGTTATATGATCCTCTCCCTAGACCAGTGGTGTCCAAACATTTTCCAGCGAGGGCCACATAGAGAAAAATTGAAGGACACAAGGGCCACTTTTATACATTTTGTAAATGAAAAATACTCAAACCAAAACAATGTGGGTGAACATATGCTAACATTTGAAAAACAATTCTACATCCTAGCTTTGTGTTATAGATAACAAAGCAATAAAATCGTTCATTATTATTTTAATAATTATTTTATTTGTATTTATGTTAACTGTGCTCTAAAGTAAGCTTGTATTTACTAATATTGCTATTATACCGTCAACTGAAACGCTTTTGAGGGCTTTGGTATACTCAAAAACATATGTCTCACAAGAAATTTGTACACTTTTTCATCATGACAGGACACACGATACCAATATTTTGGTACAGGTACTAAAATTATTTTGATACATTTCGGTACTTTTCTACGAAGCCCCTAAAGGGACAAGGACAGGACACACGGAAATCATCAAAGACCTCATACAGTAAGATGCTCAGGTTGTCGGCCATTTTGGTTTTCAGGTCCCATTTTGGGGGGATTTGGTCCCGTTGAATTTTTCATAGTTTGTTGTTCTAATTTGATTGATTGAGTTTTTTGTTGTAATTTGGGACCTGTTTAGTTTGTCTTTAGAATGTGTCGCGGGCCAATAAAAATCACGCTGCGGGCCGCAAATGGCCCCCGGGCCGCACTTTGGACACCCCTGCCCTAGACCCTTATTAATCTACCTGTAAATTTAATGTTAAATAAATGCTTACTATCTGCAGTAATGTGTTTCCATCAACACTTCTTAAACCTTACTAATAAGCACTTATTTATTGGTTTTGTTTCACGCCATCTTAGCAGTTAGCTTAGCCATTAGCATGCATGCTTCATACTTGCTTTCAGTATATAACATGTTTAGCTTTGTCCTCCAGTGATAATGGTACCTGATAATGACAGAAATGCAGCTTATTTGCCGTAATGGTAATAATTATTAGCTTATGGGAGTGGCTACACACTGTGTATGTAGACTCATAATTAGCTGCTAGCTGCTTGTCAGATGGCGGACTAGTGTCAGCCAGGAAGGATCAGCACCCGAAAAGACATTAATCGCCATTGGCGATCACATACTTTTCCAAGCAATTTGTCCGATACTGATCAATGGTCGCTCGATTGGCACATCCTTAATTGACACAGCATACAGGTGCTGCTCAATAAATTAGAGTATGACCAAAAAGTTTATTTATTCCAGTAATTTAATTCATTAGACAAAGACTGATATAATTCAAATGTTTTTGATTGTAATCGAAAACTAATGAAAATCCCTAACTCAATATCTCAGAAAATTGAATATTACTTATGACATTAAAAAAAATGGACTTTAAAATAATTGTCGGCCAACTGAAATGTATGAACATGTACAGCACTCTATATTTAATTGGGGCTCCTTTTGCCTGAATTACTGCAGCATTACGGCTTGGCATGGAGTTGATCAGTCCTTGGCACTATGAGAGCCCAGTTTGCTCTGATAGTGACCTTCAGCTCTTCTGCATTGTTGGGTCTGGTGTATTGCATTTTCATCTTGACAATACCCCCAAGATTTTCTATGGGATTGAGGTCATGAAAGTTTGCTTGTCAATTAAGGACAGGGATACCATGGTCCTTAAGCCAGGTATTGGTAGTCTTGATGCTGTGTGCAGTAGCCAAGTCCTGTTGGAAAATGAGATCTGCATCTCCATAAAGTTGGTCAGCAGCGGGTAACATGACATGCTCTAAAATTTTCTGGTAGACTACTGTAGTGACCGTGGACCAACACCAGCAGATGACATGGCAACCCAAACCATCACTGACTTTGGAAACTTAACTGTACAGATTCCACCCAAAACCATCACGGCCTAAAGATTCCACCGCAAACCATCACTGACTGCGGAAACTTTATTGTCGAGTTTGGGGTGCCTTGTCATCTGTTGGTGTTGGTCCACTGTGCCTCCTGAGGTCCAAGGTTACTACAGCTGTGTGCTAGGAAGTTTTAGAGCACTTCATGCTTCCCGCTGCTGACCAACTTTGCAGATTTCGTTTTGCAACAGGACTTGGCTCCTGCCCACAGTACCAAAACTAGAAATACTTGGTTTAAGACCATGGTATCCCTGTCCTTAATTGGCCAGCAAACTCGCCTGACCTCAACCCCATAGAAAATGTATTGGGTATTGTCAAGAAGAAAATGTGATACGCCTGACCAAACAATGCAGAATAGCTGAAGGCCACTATGAGATCAACCAAGGCTCTCATAACACTTGAGGAGTGCTGCAGACTGATGGACTCCATACCACGCCGTATTGCTGGAGTAATTCAGGCAAAAGGAGTTAAATATTGAGTGCTGTACATAATTCACACTTTTCATGTTCATACTTTTCAGTTGGCCAACATTTTATAAATCTTTTTTTAATTGGTCATTTTATAATTTTCTGAGGTACTGAATTTTGTATTTTCATTTGTTTTCAATTATAAAATTAAAATAAATATTGGAAATATATCAGTCTGTGTGTAAATAATGTTTCACTTTTTGAATTAAATTACAGAAATAAGTCAACGTTTTGGTCATACTGTAATTTATTGGGCAACTTTATAGAGCAACACCTGTATATCAAAGTTTCATTTATATTGTCTCTTGTAAAGATACACTATAGTGAAAATAGTTGCGGAAACGAGAGGGGTCGTGCTTACAAGAGATACGCTTAAAAATGTTTAAAAACACTTATTGAAGTATGTTTATATTAAATACTTTTTATTATCATCAGTAAATCTAGTTTGGTAGAGGATGTAATGTCGCCTTTAATGTAAATGTGAAAGTTGCAGAACAGCATATGGATGAAAATGTATTTGGACACGGTTCTAAATCATCTTTATATGGGCATCTTATTTTTCCTGCAAAGGGAGAAGCCATGTTACTAACAGGTTATGAAAAGATATCCCGTTACCTCAAAGTCAGTTTAACAGATTGAAAATTAAGATTCTGTATTATCTCTTTATTTGACCTGTTTTTTACAAGTTGTATTTTTAGAATATTAACTTTTATTTGTTGTTCACCTTTTTGATCCACTGTAGATCACCAACTAAAAGACTACCTGAGAGCCGGCGAGACGTTTTCCTTCTATTTGCGCAACAAGTCCGGTCTCTCGTCAGAGACTGTTGATAAGCTGCTAAATGCTCGCCTCAATTTTCAGGTGACATATTTTATCATCCATTATGATGCATCTCATCAATTTAGAGCCAATGAATTAGAAAAGGCTTTGAGATTAAATGTTGTAGAGAATATTACTTCTGCTTTTCTACTGCCTGATGTTATACATTTCATTTTTATTACCTAAATTTGTATTTTTGATAGTGGGTTTTGTTAAATGAGCACATTTGTTGTGCAAATTTGGTGCATTTAATTTGAAGGAAGAGCAACAATTTTTTAAACATTTTTCTTATGAAAGATCAAAATATTTAATAGGGTAGCCTAATGTTTTCCTATGTTTGTATATACAGTGGACACTACTATATTTAAAAATGACTGCGGTACCTCGGGATACAAGTTTAATTGGTTCTGTGACAGCTCGTTTTTTGAGAAAATACAGTTAATAAAAATGAATTGATCAATTTAATTAGTGCTTGGCCCCAACTAAAACACAACAATGTAACATTCCTTTTAAAAAGACAACAACTTGGCATTATCGACTTACTGCTCTGGTACAGTGCAGACTAGCAGTGCTATGCTCCAACTGCTTCACGGTAATATTTTCATGATTTATTTTTTTAATTCAACGAATATCATTCGCTTCTTCTTCTCACTTTTCTCTTCTTATGTCGCTCTCTAGCTACAACCTAAAGCTAGCAAGTAAGACCGGATGTTTTGGTCAGATATTACGGGGTTTACTCACTGTTGCAATCGCTACGGCAACTAGCGGTGGGGAGGCTTGTAACCCAAAGCATAACAATTAGCTTAGAGACAGCTCGTATCCCGAACAACTCGTAAGCTGAGGCATTTGTATCCCGAGACAGCACTGTAGTTTTGTTGTGAACTCCTTTTTTTAAGTTGTGCTTTGGCCCTTCTAGGCTTCTTTGCAGGAAAGCTCATCCGATCAGGAGAGATTTTTTGATGTGTGCAATACAGAATCATTGGGAAAGTTTCTGACTGTGGATGGAGGTAAAGCAGCTCTGAATAACCTGAAAAATGAGCTTTGTCACTGCTACTTGGGTGATCGGCGAAACCGCTATATCGAGGCCAAGCAACTTTTTCTCTCTCAGCTGGACCCAGTCAAGTTGGTATGGAAAATAAATTATTAATTTCTTATATTTTACATATTTAATAACGGATTTAGCACATTAATTGATTCACATCCACCACCCCCTATTTTTCTCTCTCAGCTGAACCTGGAGAAGTCAACGGTATGGAAAATAAATAAATCATTTGTGACATTTTACATATTTAATAACGGATTTAGCACATTAATTGATTCACATCCACCACCCCCTATTTTTCTCTCTCAGCTGAACCTGGAGAAGTCAATGGTATGGAAAATAAATCAATCATTTGTGACATTTTACATATTTAATAACGGATTTATTGCACACACTACCACCCCCTAACAGGATGGCTTTGTTTCACAGGGCTTATTTGGCGTCTACAGAGCCCTCTTCAATTTTGTTCAGGATCTTAGTGTCAACAAGGAGAGTGTAAGAACCCACACACACTAGGGGGACATATTACCAACATTTATGGCCAAATGTCTTTTTTTCTACACCAATCTTACCTTCAGTTATCCAGCTTCATAGATTTGAGCAATGAGATGCACAAATTGTCTCAAAAGGAGAATGAGAATGTTGTAACCATGAAGAGTTTCGAGGCATTCTCAAACATTATGTGTGGCCGCGACTTTGTTGGTCAAGAATTAAGCAATTCCCTCAACTGGTATGACGACGACGACGTCAAGTCGTTCTTGAGAAATAGCCGGCAAGTTGATTTCTGTAAGTAGAAGTGTCAATACCTTAATTAACCAACACTTTTTTTTTTACTTTTAAGGATTAAAACCTGGCTTTGTATTATTTGAGTGGAATTCAATAATTACAGCAAAAATGTAAACGTTATAAAAAACTCTTAACCTTTATAATGAAGTGAATTTTAACTGCAGTCAAACTTCGGTTTTCGTAATTCGAGTTTTTTCCATAGTTATTAACAAAAAATACATATTATAGAGATTATAGTTTGTCATGCTGATAAAACCTATACACAACGAATGAAATGGATACATTAATATTTAGCGTCACTTTTACCTTGGTATGAACCTATCAGGGTTTTGATTTTGATACCGATCATCCATGAGTGAGATCGACTGATACAGATCACACATAATAATTGTACATTTTCCAATGTATTTATGGTTAGTGCTATTGACAGTCTTAACAATATCCACACACTATTTAAACTATTTCCTTATTCTCTTTTATTACATACAATCGTTTGATCAGAACAAAGTTAATAGTACACAATAACTAACAAAAGCAACTACAACTGTTCATGTTGGTAAATTTGGTAAACATTACTAAAAACAATACAAATTTGAGCAAACAAATCTAGAATCTTTCATATATTGATACTACCCCTGTTATCAACACCACCAATTCATAGATTGATCGGCCCTCTTGCGTGTCGTGTACTGACCGTGACAAAGCTGACACACCCAACAGTTGTTATATTATTTTCTCTCTTCTAGACTCTTATTAATCTACTTGTTTATTTCCTGTTAATAACTGCTTACTTTCTGCTGCAACACGATTCTATCTACACTTCTTAGACTTTACTAAGCACTTATTTCTTTGTGTTGTTTCAAGCCATTTTAGCGGTTAGCTTAGCTATTAGTATGCCTGCATCTTGCTTGCGCTTGGTGTGTAACATGTTTAGCCTCGTCCTGTGATAACACTTAATAATTATACCTAAGATAATACAAATTGTTGAATGATTATTATGAGCTTGGTGGAGCGACTCAACACTGTATGGAGCCACATAATTAGCTTCTAGTTTGTCAGCCAAGGACTAAAAATAAATACTTGGTCAGCCGAAGGAGAGCTGCGTTTGGGATCTGCAGTAAAAGGCATACTCTGCAATGGCGATCATACTTTTTTTTACAAAAATCCTCCAATACCGATCGGTGGCCTACTTTTAACTTTTTTATTTTTTAACTCAATGTCTTATATCGTTTTTTGACATCTGTGGGGCGCCTCACACTGTGTATGGAGACGCAATAATTAGCTTTTAGTTTGTCAACAAGGGGACTAAAAATAAATATAGGTTGAACCAAAACAGATCGGTGTTTGTGATCGACAGTAAAAGGCATTACTCTGCAATGGCGATCACATACTTTTCATTAAAATCGTCCAATACTTATCAGTGGCCTACTTTTAACTTTTTTATTTATATTGTTTGGTGATATCTGTTATGTTAACACCATTACCCCCGGTCACAGCATTAGCTTCCTTGCTTGGCAAGCATTTTCATTGAATAAAGAACAATACTCATGAAAAATAGTGTCCGAAAACCGAGGTTTGACTGTAATTTTGTCTGCTTCTCCTCCCTAAAAGCACATTTTTGTCCAAGCTTGGTTGAATTACTGAAAACCAATCCTCGGTCACGCCTAGTATGGCAAGGATTAAAACCTCTTTTTGCTGGAAAACTCCTGTACGCTCCAAACACACCTGCAGTTCAAGCCGTTATGAATAAGGTAAACTCCAGAGACTCCATTTAGGAAATTGTACTAAGTTGTGCCACCAGGAATATCGTGTATGCAGAGGGACAAATATGTTAATAGTTTTAGACCAGGGGTTGGCAACCTTTGTTGTGCCTTTCTTTGGAAAGAGATTGGTTTTAACATTGAGGTGGGGCAAATTGTGCATTTTTGAAAATAATTGTATGATTTCTGACTGTCTGTGAGGAAGTGAATGTCACCCAGTTAGTGTCCTCTGACTGGATGACTATGAGGAAGGTTTGTTTCTGTGTGTGAACCTCACTGTTAGGTAACCTCGAAAACATCCCAATGAACAAACATCTCAGAAGAAAGTATTTTAATTCTGCTTGGGCAGACTCCTTTGCCTGCAACATAAAAAAAAATATACATGTTTTTTACATTTTTAAATGTTTTATTATGATTTAGTTTTGGTTGCCGACCCCTGTTTTAGAATTAAAGTAGTGTTTCAATTCTTACAATTGCCTGGAAGTCCAAAACACTGTTACATTACATGAAACAAATTACAATTGCAGAAAAACAGTTAACATGCGATAAAACATCTTACAATTACGGAAGCCAAAAAATAAACAAAAAAAAATTGTAAATAGTTTTGCTTTCTGTTATTCTGGTTTCTGAACTAGTAAATTGTTTTGTGTTTTTAATTTGGTCGTCTTAATTGTAAGTTGTTTGGCTTTTTGGTAATGTGTTTTCCGAAATTGTAAATTGTTTCACTTGTTGTTATTGTGGGTTCTGAAATTGTAAATTGTTTGGGTTTTTGTTAAGTAATGTAATTTTTGTCATGTAAAGTAAAAGTATTTTGCACCATAAAATATTCCTGTATAGCAACTAAAGAAAATAAATGCACTCTTATTGTGTTATTACTTGTCTCAATTGTAGGTGCAACAAAGTTTTCCAAACTTCCAAATCTTCCAGGATCTTAACTATGCTTGGATGGAGCAGGGGCCCAAAATTAAGAAATTTATGGAGAATCGTATGGAAGTTAAGATACTGCAGGTCAGACTCACTAGAACGAGGCTATTCAACTGGGGGCTTGGTGGCCAAATGTAGCCTGGGAATGACTACAGTTCAAAACTTGGAGGCCAAAATTTGACATTTTAGCCTTGCAAGCAAACAATGTTGGGGTCCAAACTTTTTATTTACATAATATAGGAGTTCCTCAAGGCACCCCTTTTAAGTCCTCTCCTTTTTGGCAGTTACATTTTTTGTGGTGCTGTAGCTTCAGATGCAGTCATAGTCATTTGTTAATTTTCTCGATTTATATTAGTGGTGTTCCTCAAAGTTCCATTTTAGGTCCTCTCTTTTTCATCATTTGGGCTAATCCAACTGGTGGCTTGTGAGTTCAGTTCAAAATACCTGTGAGATTTTTGCAGCAGATTCTTAAGTAGACTGCAGTCAAAGTATGATATGTGAAGCTTTATACAAAATAAGACAATATTGAAGGGAGAAGTATGGCACCCTCTAAGTTAATAGCCCTGCAAAGATATAAATATGCTCTGGAGGCTTATATATATTTTTGGTTTATTTTTACAATATTTAAGCCAATAAATGTAAAATTTTATATTATACGTATGTGCTGTGTTGGGGGCAGAGTTTGCTTGAGGCGGATATTGTCAAAAAAAAAATGGGGACAACCATGAGCCAGTCAGCCTCACAATTCCTATCCAACTGGCTGGAAACCTACAACAACACCGAGAATGCTATCAAGGCTCTTGCAGGAGTCACTCAGGTTCGCTAATGGCATTTTCTTTTATTGTCGATAAAAGTTGCATCCTGTCACTTGTGTTTACTCTCATTTCCTGACAGTGTTTTCCCACTCAAATGCCGGAGGGGTTGGAGAATGAAGATCAGCTGATCAGCAGGGCTTTGGAGCTCCTGTCTTACGGAGAGTTTTGGGCAGGTGTGGTGTTTCTGCTTCCTGACGCTTCTTCTTATGACCTACCGCCGCATGTCACGTACAAGATCCGAATGGATATTGATGATGTTACCCGTACGAATAAGATCAAGGACGGGTAGGTGGATCAGTGTTTCCAATCTATTTGTAGTGGTGGATTACAGGGAAGAAAAGACGACACTGGGGTTGTCCCGATACCAATATTTTGGTACCGGTACCAAAATGTATTTCGATACTTTTCTAAATAAAGGGGACCATAAAAAATGGCATTATTGGCTTTATTTTAACAACAAATCTTACGGTACATTAAACATGTTTCTTATTGCAATCAAAGAACAATCTTGGCCTTAAATAAAATAGTAAACATACTAAACAACTTGTCTTTTAGTAGTAAGTAAGCAGACAAAGGCTTCTAATTTCGTCTGCTGACATGCAGTACCATATTGTGTCATTTGTCATTCTATTATGTTGTCAAAATTATGAGGGACAAGCTGTAAAAATTGATTATTAATCCACTTGTTCATTTCCTGTTAATATCTGCTTATTTTCTGTTTCAACATGTTCTATCTACACTTCTGTTAAAATGTAATAATCACTTATTCTTCTGTTTGATACTTTACATTAGTTTTGGATTATACCGCAAATTTAGGTATCGATCCGATACGAAGTAGTTACAGGATCATACATTGGTCATATTCAAAGTCCTCATGTGGCCAGGGACGTATTTCCAGAGTTTATAAACATAATAACAATTTTAAAAAAAGGAAAAAAGATTTTTTGATGAAGAAAGATACCGATATAATCATAGTAGTATTGACTAGATGTTCTTGTACTTGATAACATTACAGTGTAAATCCACCCATGGTATTGACTTTATTAGCGGTGACGCCGGTGAGCTACGGTGTGTTGTGAAGCATGTTTAGCTATTCCTCGTCCTGCAGGGATGATACTTGTAAGAAACGTACTTTATTCATCGCCATGGAGGCGAGGATTAGTGATTTTGAAGTAGCTAAAACACTGCCGACTGTGGATGGATTTTAGCTACTAGCTAGCTAGCCATGTCTTAAAGCACTTCTTGCTGAGTGTTTTACTGTTATAGCTTCACCTTTATCTTTAGTTTTTAGGCCAAAATGAGTCCGTTCTCCCTTTTCAGTCTACACACCTTGTCTGCTTGTAAGTACTCCATGATTGTGCGCTGCCGAACATGCTCCTCTGCTCGTAAAACCAGCAACTTTTTATGATTCCACTTTTTTTTAATCAGAATTGGGTAATAACGATTTTTAAACTCTCCTTGATCTAAAATGAAACTTACTGACAACCACAAATGTGTTTTTTAGTGTTTCTTAAGCCAAAGTTGCCATTTGAAATATAGTTTTATGTCATGTCTGTTATCTGATCCTCCAAAACCGGCGATTCCATATTTACATCAGGTGTTGTATTTTTTACCTCAGTAAATGCATGACACAAAAGCAGTGCCCCAGGCGACTTTTTTATGGTGCCACCCTCCATTGACAATTTACTAATGTTTACAAAATAACTCCAATAGCATTGTTTTCAACTTTGTCTTTGATTTGTAAGATAACATGTCACCAATTAACATGCTAAACAAATTCAAAATACCTACTGAAAAACAATATTACTACTACCCACTAAAACACTGTAAATAAATAAACAATATACAACAAACCATATAAATAACCACCTAGTTTGCACACAACTCTATACATACTGGAATATAGATTTACACTATTGAATAATTATATACAAAAAAACAAATAACTATATTACAAAAGCTATATAAATGCGTAACTATATGTGAAAGTGGTCTACTATTTTCATTACTTTGCATAGCATGTTGAGGCTAACTACTCAGAAATAAGCTAGCTATCAATTCAACAGCACACCGGGCTAAAAAACTGATGTTTCATTAATGACATCTATACTTTCAAAATGCTGAATAATTAAATGCTTAATTATTATATTTAATTTTTAATACTCAATAACTAAATTATTATAATAAAAATGTAAATTAGCAAACCTTTGTGCCACCACTTCAACCGGTATGTTTGTGTAAATAAAATAATTACACCTAAGACTGATTTACCTAAGATTGGGGAATTTTGCTATTATTTTGTTATACGTACCAAAGCAGGAAGGGGCTAGAGTAAGTTTGTTTTAAAATTTCATATAGAGCTCCCTGCCCTGTCATTCATTAATTGACATTACTTTGCACAGCACGTAATCTGTGGGTGAATTATTTTCCTTTTTGTGGCATGCCCTGAGGCAATGCACCCTTGGCATTTGCCTCAACCTCCTATTGGAAGAATCGGTTCTGCACAAGATACACTTCCTCTCTTTCTTTTTAATGCATACTGTGTGGGAATTCTCTACTCCTGAGTTAATCTGAATACAAAATACATTTGATTTACCATTACAACTTTCTTGATGAATCTGAATACTGGCTAAATATAGTGATAAAATGACAGATTGTCACCCCACACAATTTTTCACTCCTCCACATTTTTAAACGTTTTCTTTATTAATCACAAACCATGTTTGATTAAATGACAACATTTTTGTGTTGTGGATATTTATGTTTTAATTGCCTGAATTTTTTTCCGCTTCAGGTATTGGGGACCTGGCCCGGCAGCTGATGCCATTAGAGATATGCGCTACATTTGGGGTGGCTTTGTGTATGTTCAGGACATGGTAGAGCAAGCACTGACCAACTTCTTCATTGAAAGACATTACCATGACCAGGAATATTACATACCGTACGAGCGTTGGCCGTACAAACAACAAAACAAGACTGGTGTCTACGTTCAGCAGATGCCGTACCCCTGTTATGTGGATGATATGTAAGTTATACAGTATGTTACTTCAACTTCTTTTTAAAAAAATGTTTGGTTATTTTCTACAACTTTTTCACTTCCGGTATTATACCAATACTGATATTTATCCGATAAAATATTTGCAGGAATCATACATAGGGATAATACCTTTCACATTTGAACTGATAAGATTACAATTTCCCGGTGCCTGGAAATCGATACTGTTACTAAACGGTACCAATTTTTGGTACTTTTGTGTTAATTGTTTTTGATGATAAAATCTAATTTTTACTGCAACATTTAAAAATAGTTGATTATTACTGAGTCCAGTTGTTATATCTTGTTTCATTATTTAATTTCCGAGTCAATTGCTTTGATGGCATTGAAAATTGCAATATTACCTAGAGTAATGTTTTTCAACCTTTTTTAGCCAAGGCAGATTTTTTGCGTTAAAAAAACAGCAGAAATCATTAAAAGATGAAACTCAGTTGACAGTAAAAAGTCGCAATTGTTGGATATGACTTTAGACCATAACCAACCATGCATCAATATAGTTCTTGTCTCAAAGTAGGTGTACTGTCACGACCTGTCACATCACGCCGTGACTTACTTTGAGTTTTTTGCTTTTTTCCTGTGTGTAGTATTTTAGTTCTTGTCTTGCGCTCCTATTTTGTTGGCTATTTCTCTTTTTTTTGGTATTTTCCTGTAGCAGTTTCATTTCTTCCTTTGAGCGATATTTCCCTCATCTAAATTGTTTTAGCAATCGAGACTATTTCAGTTGTTTTTATCCTTCTTAGTGGGGACATTGTTGATTGTCATGTCATGTTCGGATGTACATTGTGGACGCCATCTTTGCTCCACAGTAAGTCTTTGCTGTCGACAAGCATTCTGTATTTGTTTACTTTGTAGCCAGTTCAGTTTTAGTTTCGTTCTGCATAGCCTTCCCTAAGCCTCAATGCCTTTTCTTAGGGGCACTCACCTTTTGTTTATTTTTGGTTTAAGCATTAGACATTTTTTTACCTTCACGCTGCCTCCCATTGTTTCCGACAATTACAAAGCAATTAGCTACCGGTTGCCACCTACTGATATAGAAGAGTATTACACGGTTACTCTGCCGAGCTCTAGACAGCACCGACACTCAACAACAACACATCATTTCCAGACTATAATTACTGGTTTTCAAAAAATATTTTTAACCCAAATAAGTGAAACTAGATAATCTCCCACAGCACACCAGACTGTATCTCACGGCACACTAGTTGAAAAACACTGACCTAGAGCATTACCAAATTCGGCCCGCTGTCATTTTGTTTGGCCCGCCAAAGGAAGGATAACAAAAATTTAATACATATTAGTGTTGTCCCGATACCAATATTTTGGTACAGGTACGAAAATAATTTTGATACTTTTTGGTACTTTTCTAAATAAATAAATGGCATTATTGGCTTTATTTTAACAAATAATCTTACGTTACATTAAACATATGTTTCTTATTGCAAGTTTGTCCTTAAATAAAATAGTGAACATACAAGACAACTTGTCTTTTATTAGTAAACAAGCAAACAAAGGCTCCTAATTAGTCTGCTGACGTATACAGTGACATATAGTCATTTATCATTCTATTATTTTGTCAACATTATGAGGGACAAACTGTAAAAATTGATTATTAATCTACTTGTTCATGTACTGTTAATATGTGCTTACTTTCTCTTTTAACATGTTTTATCTACACTTCTGTTAAAATGTAGTAATCACTTATTCTTCTGATGTTTGGATACTTTACATTAGTTTTGGATGATACCACAAATTTGGGTATCAATCTGATACCAAGACATTACAGGATCATACATTGGTCATATTCAAAGTCCTCAAGTGTCCAGGGAGTGCCAGCGCTGCTGGACTGATGGCCAAGTGTTAGTGTTAGGTATATAATTAACAATATGAAATTTATATCACGGTTATTGTGACCAAAATTATCCTCATTATTCATACAATATCATTGAATGTGCTCAAAAAGTACACTCATACAGACACTGAAGTCTTTACACTTTTTTTACATAACGAAAATAGACAGACCAAACTGTAAGAAACCCACTATTTTGCATGTTTTGTGTTTCTTATGCTTCACTGATAGTGGTTTAGTCTGTAGGTATTTATAATTTTTAATGGCTAAGCTTTTATTGTTTTAAATATCGGTTTGTTCTGTAGCACTTTAATTTTATCTGTTTTAATGGCAACCCTTTTATTGTTTTAAATATAGGTTTGTTCTGTAGTAGTTTAGATTTATTTCAATGTGTGCCGCAAATAGAATCTATTATTATTTGTTTCTGGCAGGCCTTCTACTCTTTGTTGTCCTACTCTTTTCAGTGGTCCGTAGACGCACCGTAAAGCACCTTTGTTTTGTATGTCTCCGATCGATCATTCCGTGCTATTCGGACAACATGTGTGTTCCTACTTCCGTTACCAGACCTGGTAACAGACAACGAAAATGACTTTTTGGACAAATGAGGATTTACAAACTAATACTTTTGAAGCTAAATATACTGCTGCTTATAGTGAGCACAAAGGAGCAGACGGAAGCCGGGAGAGGGGGATGAAAGCGATTTTGACGCTCTATATATGGAACTTGGACTCAAGCTATTTCGACATAAATAGATTGCTTACCCAAAATCAACCCAATATCATCGACTTTTACCAGAGTTGTAAAATGTCTAGCTATGAGCTAATGCTAGTGAGCAAGACCAGATGTTTTGGGTGAATGCTTGTAACACAGGTTTTATTTGTAACGTAAAACATAACAATTAGCTACAATATCCCTTCCTATCTAAAACATGTTGGGCACTCTTAAGTTGAAAGTACCAGTGTTTTTGCTGATATCGGGCTGGTACTATCTTTTTGTGAATCATTTGAATGCATTTTCACCAACTAATCATCCTGTTCACCTGTCTCACAGGTTCCTGCGATTGTTAAATCGCTCTCTTCCGCTCTTCATGACACTGGCCTGGCTTTATTCAGTGGCAATGATCATCAAGAGTGTTGTGTGTGAGAAAGAAACCAGGCTGAAAGAAACCATGAAAATTATGGGACTGAATACAGAAACATTGTGGCTCGGCTGGTTCATCAGCAGCCTTGTGCCTTTCCTGTTCTCTGCTGTACTCCTTATTGTTATACTGAAGGCAAGATGAGCTCTCAAAATATTACACAAAGTATACACCTTGAAATAGTATAAGTGGAAGCCATATTTAATGAACAATACTAATATTTAATGCTTAACCACAAATAATTTTCTCCTAATGTTACCCTTTACTTTGTCTTTAGTTGGGCGACATCTTGCCATACAGCAACCCCGCTGTCGTGCTTTTTTTTTTGTCTGCATTTGCCACTGCCACTATCATGCAGTGTTTCCTCATCTCTACGCTCTTCTCCAAAGCCAACCTGGCCGCCGCATGTGGAGGGCTCATATACTTCAGCCTCTACCTTCCCTATGTACTGTGCGTAGCCTGGATAGACAGCCTCAACACAACCCTTAAAGTCTTAGCTGTAAGTAGTCATGTTCAAGCAAAGGCATTGCATCCTCAACTTTTTACAATCAGCTTTTGTTGTTACTACCTTTTTTCCCCTTAGAGTTTTCTGTCTCCTGTGGCCTTTGGGTTTGGCTGTGAGTATTTCTCTCAATACGAAGAGCAAGGCATCGGCATCCAGTGGCACAATTTATGGTCCAGTCCTGTGGAAGGAGATTCATACAACTTCAGTACAACAATAGTTATACTCTATATGGATGCCTTCATCTACATTATCGCAGCCTGGTACATCGATGCCGTGTTCCCGGGTAAGGTTGCAGTCTTTTACTAACGCAGTAATAGTGTGATAATTATCATGTTGCAATAGTAACAGTACTCCAAGCTGAGAAGGGGGACTATACAACAATATATATTATGTAACTAATACGACTCTCTTTTCCCTTCACAAAAATATCAATTAGCAAAGAAATCAGAACCTACAGTAAATTATGTTATTATTTAGTAATTTATATAGATACATATATATGTATGTATGTATATATATACATATATATACATACATACATATATATGTATGTGTCACAAGGTGTTGTTGACGAACCCCAAGATGCAGAGAAGACAGGCTTTGTGCGGGAAGACATGATTTAATGTCCAAAATAAATGTAAAACACAAACCAGGAACTAGGAATAGCCAAACTGAAAACAGGAACCAGCAAACAGAAAAACTGGAAACAGCTAACGGTTAACAGGATAACACGAAACAAAAGAGCTAGGAGACAGCAAACTGTAAATAGCTATTAGGAACAGCTTACCGCAAACAATGAGAATGACAAGTAGTAGCTCCAACGACAAGTAGTAGACATCGACAATACTCCAGCACAGACTGGATGGCAAGGCAGGTTTAAATAGTAGCTGGCTGATTGACACCAGGTGTGGCCAGGTGCCAATCAGCCGCAGCTGAGGGGAAGCAGCGCTCAGGGAGACAAGCAGGAAACAACCAAAATAAAAGCGCTGACAGGAAATAAAGACAAACATAGGAAAAACTAAAACATAACCAAACTGTCAGGGACAAGCCTGACAGTATGTATGTATATAATTTTATAGTACGATATAATATCAAATGCTCACATGCGATGGCGTCTGGCATGTTGGAGAGGTGTTCTCTTCATAGATGAATCCTGTTTTGTTACTCTTCAGGAGCGTTGGCAGACAGCGTGTGTGGCGTTGTGTGGGAGAGTGGTTTGCAGATGTTAACGTTGTGAATCGAGTGGTCAATTATGGGGGTAAGGTTATGGTTTGGGCAGGTATATGTTCTAGACGACGAACGCGAGTGCATTTTATTGAATGCACAGAGATCCTGAGGCCCATTGTTGTGCTATTCACCCGAGACCATCACCTCATGTTGCAGAATGACAATGCACGCACCCATGTTGCAAGGATCTGTACACAATTCCTGGAAGCTGAAAACATCCCAGGTCTTACATGTCAGCATACTCACTGGACATGTCACCCATTGAGCATGTTTGGGATGCTGTGTGCCTGTACGATAGCGTGTTCCAATTCCTGCCAATATGCAGCAACTTTGCATATCCATTGAAGAGGAGTGGACCAACATTCCACAGGCCACAATCAACAACGTGATCAACTCTATGCAAAGGAGATCTGTTGCAATGCGTGAGGAAAAATGGTGGTCACACCAGATACTGACTCCTTTTCTGACCCCCCCATACCCCCAATAAAGAAAAACTGCACATTTCAAGTGGTCTTTTATTGTGGGTAGCCTAAGGCACAGCTGCAATAATTATGCTGTTTAAATAGCATAAAATACACCATTCTTGGAAAACACGCCACTTTCAGTTATACAAGGAACATGTGGACGTGGCTTTTGCACTCTGAATAGTGTCAATGACCTGATCAGGTAAACCTGCAGCAGTTAAATTCCACCTTACACGGTCAAGTCCAAAGTGCTATCCAATCGGTGTGCAGGTGGTAGATCTCCCTTCCTGCCTGAGACAGAAGATATCTGCAAGCAGGAAGAGGCCAGGGTTTCCTGTGTAGAAGTTGCACAATCTCGGCGATCCACAGTTTGGATGGGCGTCTGAGTGCGACCAAAATCAGTGATGGGCCCTGCTCCCTCACTCTGACCGTGGGGAAAGAGGCATCAACCAACACATCTGGCCAGGGATGTGCTAGAGCGTCCATCCCCATCGATGTAGCCGCGTACGAAAGGGAGAAGAACAGAGGACATACTGCATTTGTCCGCAAGGCGAATAGATATACGACTGCCCGGCCGTATCTGCACCATATTTACTCCACCACCTGTGGATGCAGAGACCACTACCCGTACAGAGGGTTTCCTCGTGACAGAAGATCCGCCCCCTGATTAAGCACTCCTGGTACATGGGTCGCTCGAGGGACAGGAGCATTGTGCTGCACCATAAGAGTAAATGATAATGATAAATGGGTTATACTTGCTAAGCGCTTTTCTACCTTCAAGGTACTCAAAGCGCTTTGACACTATTCACCCATTCACACACACATTCACACACTGATTGCGAGACATTAACCTCCCGTTTGACAGTGTGACACAATAAGTCAGGGAGTTTATGCTGAGACCCTAATACTGTGCTGGTTCTACCTGGCTCTTTGTCCAGTTTATTACGAAACCGAGATCCTTGAGGTGATTTAACACAATGGATATCAGGTAATCGTCTATGTATGAGAATACTGTGATTCCGCTGCTGCGATCCTGAGTCCATCTGCTTCCCCAACTCTTCCAAGATTTCCGCTTCATACGCAGACAGCAGCATTACTGCATTTGGAGCACAAAAAGACTGAGCTGCCTATTTATATGACCTCTGGAAGAGCGAGGCTGTGAGACGGTCAATTTTGCTGGGCAGAGGAATATTGGGGGAGGCTGACAGGTCAGGGTGAAGATGATAGGCCATTGAAGTTTCTACTCAACCATGTTGTGAATCTCCAATTTAGAGCAGCCCTTGGTGGGAAGCTTGCTCTTTTAAGGGCCCGTGCAGTAACGGCTCATCTTCCTCATGCATCCTGGTATGGCGGGGAGATACTGCGTTGCATACCGCTTTGATGGCGGCTAGGCTTGGGGAAGCCGCTTGCCATCATACAGGTCCCTCACGGCCCCTTCTGCATCCTGGGTGTCAGACCACTGGATGCCTAGCCTGGAAGCGGCCCGCTTACAAGCATTATACAGATGGCTGTCCCCCGGGGACGTGCTGGGGTTCTGGATGGGTCATTGGGGAAGTTGGGGTAATCGTACTCCATTTCATCCATATCGAAGAGGTCAGAATTGGCATCGCCATCTGCGTCCTCAGCTGCCGGGTCCACATCAAGGATGTCCGCAAAAAGTGGAGGCATGTCCGAGAGATTATCGTCCACCATGTCCGTGCAGCTCTTAGTAGCTCGCAAAGGATGGAAGGCGGCTGTGGTCTTAAGGAGAGGGCCCAGGCAAACAAGGGTCCTGACACAGCCACTCTGATCCTTCTTTCCAGTAGCTTCACTGGCAGTGATGCACAGTTGAGGCATGACTACGGGTCCGCCAGCGACGTTTGAGCATATTTCGTGCTCATGCAGGCTATGCACATCAGGTGAGGGTCCTTGCCCGAAATGGAGGCCCCGCATGACGCAGGACACAGCCTCATTAGCATTCGTGCGAGGTCCTTTGGTGGAGATCAAAACCATCGATATGACGCAGGAAGATTGGCTTGTTCGACTGCGGGGTGTTAACCACAGTTGTGCCAGAAACCTGAGGGTTGCAGGTTCGCTCCCCGCCTCTTGCCATCCAAATCACTGCCGTTGTGCCCTTGGGCAGGACACTTCACCCTTGTCCCCAGTGCCGCTCACACTGGTGAATGAATGATGAATGATGGGTGGTGGTCGGAGGGGCCGTAGTCGTGAACTGGCAGCCACGCTTCCGTCAGTCTACCCCAGAGCAGCTGTGGCTACAGATGTAGCTTACCATCACCAGGTGTGAATGAATGATGGGTTCTCTCTTCTCTGTGAAGTGCTTTGAGTGTCTAGAAAAGCACTATATAAATCTAATCCATTATTATTATTATTATTATTATGTGCATCTCAGGTGACTATGGCATCCCCCGACCGTGGCACTTTCCTTTTCATATGAACTACTGGAATGGAATACCACTGGAGGCCGGCATGCCGATCCCTCCTGCCCCTCCTGAGCAGGGGGAAGGTGAGGCTCCAAGTTGCTACTTAGTACCTCTTCCTGCTAAAATGTGAGACGTCTACACACTTTTGTGAAATACTTCTGTGATGGGAAATGTATCATACACATGTATAATTTAGTTTGCATGTTATCTTATAAGTCATATGTATTGATTTTGTAACTATTTGTAGGTTTTTAATTCTTATATCTCTAGCACTATATTGTGTATTTCATGTAACGTAGTAAACTTCTCAGCAGGAGGTCATTTGGACCATCGGTGGCACAAACATTTGAGGAGTTCCCGCAAAGTATCACTACGGATGTGATTATAGTCTGAGTAATAATAATCATGATTATTATGCAATACACATTGATTCAATTCACAGTCACATTATCCTTATGAGCCCTGCGATGAGGTGGCGACTTGTCCAGGGTGTACCCCGCCTTCCGCCCGATTGTAGCTGAGATAGGCTCCAGTGCCCCCCGCGACCCCGAAGGGAATAAGCGGTAGAAAATGGATGGATGGATGGATTATCCTTATGAGATTTTGATGTGTTATTACTGTTGGCAAAAGTTACTGAAACGTACTGATTGTAAGTGACATGTTTATATTAAAACTCCCCACCAACTCAATTCTTCATCAAGTAACAAACATAATTAAACTAATTTATTATGTCTTTCACTTATTTGTGTAAAGCTGGGTAGTGATCCTGCAAGTGCTGGCCATGTTGGGCGTATTAGACCCTTGAGCTGCAACTTTCTTTTGATTCTGTAAATGGGCGAGCCATCGACTTCAATGTCTACATGGTAATTTTTAAGTACCCGAAATGTTGTGAAACTGCTTTTTTTTTTTGGTGGGAAAAGTTTGTTGCTTTGTCCTGCTGCCATTTTTGAGATAATGTAACATACTAGCATGTCTTTGAAAAGGTAAGCGAGTGCACCGTTCGTTATGTGTCGAAAATAACAATGTGTGAGTGAAGATGACTTGGAGTGAACCCTTTGCGATTGAAAAACTGGTATTCTGATCAGGGTTAATAGTACAAGTTAATCGTTGAATTCCTATGTGTCTCCCTTAATCCGGGTTTGCCTTTTGTGTTTACCCTAATTAAAAACAGTAGTGTGTTACAAAAATAAAAGTATTTTCCTTTGATGTAACTTATTTCTAGAGGCAGGATGTTGTTTTGGTGTATGTTTTAGTTCATTTACATGTAATTAGGCATAACAGGTGGAGTTGTAATGCTCCTCGGGGGCCAGACACCTGCAAGCCATGTTGCACTCTGTATGTCATCTGACTTTCTTTGCAGAGGAAATTAATATTTCTTTATATCAGGCAATCTCTTTCCTATTTAAAAAAAACCCAGATTGTTTATAAATGGCTTTTCGGTCTGATTGCCTCAGTAATTTTTCTGTTTATGTTTTCGTTTGTAGATCGCATTGAACCAGAGCCTAGCAACCTGGTCCTCGGTGTAAGCATAACAAACCTGGTGAAAATCTACACGCATGGAGGCAAGTTGGCTGTCAACCACCTCAACCTGAAGTTCTATGAGGGGCAGATCACCTCGTTTCTGGGCCACAATGGAGCAGGAAAAACTACTACCATGTAAGTTATTTATCTTAGATTTTAGGCTGAAACCGTATTTTTGTTTATCATATAAGTTTAACCAATGCTATAAAAAACTTTTTTTGAAAACTATAGTCTTTGCAAATACATACAGCATATTATTATTATTATAATGCATTTCATGATTAAAATGATCAAATTAATGATGTCATTAATGCTGTGGTTCTCATTATTTGTCAGTCATGCCCCCTGGATTTAGAGAGAACCTGATATTAAGTTGTCCGTACAAACCACTGTATGAGCTCCTCCGCGACTATAAATAGTAACACATGTCTATAAAGCTGTTATAACTACACCTCCACATAACATTGTATCCCTATTAACATTAAAAAAATAAATATGGATCAACTTGCCAGTTGAGGTGGTTCGGGCATCTGGTCAGGATGCCACCCGAACGCCTCCCTAGGGAGGTGTTTAGGGCACGTCCGACCGGTAGGAGGCCACGGGGAAGACCCAGGACACGTTGGGAAGACTATGTCTCCCGGCTGGCCTGGGAACGCCTCGGGATCCCCCGGGAAGAGCTGGACGAAGTGGCTGGGGAGAGGGAAGTCTGGGTTTCCCTGCTTAGGCTGCTGCCCCCGCGACCCGACTTCGGATAAGCGGAAGAAGATGGATGGATGGATGGATGGATGAATCAACTTACAAAAAAGACTAACTTTATTATCAGTTTTTAGTCTGTAACAGAAAAGATTCGAAGTGCATCATTTTGCCTGAAAATGTTGATATAGAAAAATACAATTAAATTATAATGAATCCAGATTGATCAGCAACATTAAAGGCAAGACTATTGTATTTAGAGAGCACAATTCGCACACAAGGCAATTCAAAGTGCTTTACAGAAAATAAAAACAAAAAAATATAATTCAAATTTAAATCAGAAAATACAATCATCACAAAAACAATCCTAATTAGTTAAAATCATTCAGTGTAAAGATAAATGACTTTCAGTTGTCATATGCACAATTAAATAAGTGTTTTCAGCTTGGATTTGAACATTGCCAATGTTGAGGCCTTTCTCACATCTTCAGGAAGACTCCCAGATTTTAGGAGCATAAAACGAACATATTTTCACCATGTTTGGGCTTGACTCTGGGCACCAGCAGGAGACCACTGCCTGACGTTCTGAACTCAAGATGGTTTATATGGCTCTAACATGTCAGATATGTACTTTTGCACAAGACCCTGAAAGGACTTGTACACAAGGAGAGCTGTTTTAAAGTCTATTTTCTGAGCAACAGAAAGCCAGTGCAGTTACCTAAGCACTGGAGTAATATGGTCGTATTTCGTGGTTCTAGTCAAGACTCGAGCAGCAGCTTTCTGGATGTATTGCAGCTGCTTTAACAGGTCGTTTAGAGAGCCCAGTGAGAAGGCCATTATAGTAGTCTAACCTGCTGGAGCCAAAGGCAAGGATTAGTCTTTCTAAGTCTAATTTAGACATTATTCCTCTGATTTTGGCAATGTTTTTCAGGTGGTAAAAGCTGCCAATGTTATTGACTTAAGGTGGCTGTTAAAGTTCAGGTCTGAGTCCATTCTTACCCCCAGATTTCTAACTTGATTATCAGGTTTCAGTGAGAGGGTCTCAAAGTGACTAATAACAGTTTCTCTTTGCTTCTATGGGCCAAAGACAATGATTAAAGTTGTGTCTGAGTTTAGTTGAAGAAAATTGTTTTGGATCCACACTGATCTGTTCGATGCAGCAACAACGTGAATCAACAAGCTGACATGTAGATCTGAGTGTCATCTGCATAGTTGTAATAGGACACATTGAAGCTGTGTATTAGCTGACCTAAGGGTAGCATGTACAAGTTGAATTTTAGGTGTCCCAAAATTGAGCCCAGAGGAAGTGAAGTGAAGTGAATTACATTTATATAGCGCTTTTTCTCAAGTGACTCAAAGCGCTTTACATTGTGAAACCCAATATATAAGTTACATTTAAACCAGTGTGGGTGGCACTGGGAGCAGGTGGGTAAAGTGTCTTGCCCAAGGACACAACGGCAGTGACTAGGATGGCGGAAGCGGGGATCGAACCTGCAACACCCAAGTTGCTGGCACGGCCGCTCTACCAACCGAGCTATACCGCCCCAACCTGAGGAACCCCACAGGTCGTAGTTATTTGGTCAGATATAGTTACCAATTTCAACAAAGTATTTCCTGTGATCGAGACAGGACTTGAACCAGTTAAGAACAGAACCAGATATTCCTACCCAGTTTTCCAACCTCTGTATTAGGATAGTATGGTCAACTGTGTCAAAGGCAGCGCTCAGGTCCAGCAAAACCAAGACTTTCCTGTCTGTGTTCAGCCGTATACCATTTGTCACCTTGATCAGAACGGTTTTAGTGCTGTGGTGGGGTCTAAAGCCTGATTGGAAAGTATCAAACACATTGTTTTATACAGGAGAAAGTCACTAAGCTGTTGATATACAACTTTTTGTAGGATTTTGCAACTTTTTGTAGGATTTTGCCCAAAGATGGAAGGTTTGATGTGGGCCGATAGTTCTTCAGTACTGTGGCATCAAGACTACGCTTCTTTAGGAGGGGCTTAAAACAGCAGTTTTTAGGGCTTTTGGAAATGTTCCAGTCTGAAGTGAGATGGTAACTAGATGAGCGAATTGTGGTAACAAACTGCTCAGCACAGATTTTAGAAATCTAGTAGGTAACTCTTTAAGGCAGTATGATGATGGACTCAGACTGTGGATGATTTCCTCAACCGTTTTGTCAGTGATAGGAGTGAAATGTGCCAGCTCTAGTTGACTAGCTGGCTGCAGAGTATCTATTTGTTTTCCCAGGAACTATTGCATTTAATTTTACCCCCTTGAACTTTATCATTAAAGAATATTGCAAACTTATTGCACTTTGATATAGAAATTAGTTCTGCTGGAAGTGAACATTTGCCCATTGGGTTGAGTTTTTCATGCCCTGATGTGGGATCTGAGCCGAGGATGTCGTTGTCCTTTGAGGCACTTGTGATTAAGGACTATATAAATAAACTTTGATTGATTGATTGATACTGGCGGGGGCCAAGCTGGAGCAGCTTTGGTTAATTAAATAGGCTGAGGAGGAGGAGGGGCGAAAAAATGTTTTGATAACAGAACCCTTGATCGTGCAATGTCCGGAGTAAGGATCATTTTTTATCCCTAATTTCACCAAGCTTTCAAGATGGTCGGAAGTCTCATGGGTGACGGTGGAGAGGAGAAAGACAGTGAAGCATCTCTGGAGGTTGTAGATGAAGCAGATGGGATCCAGGTTTGTGGTGAGGGCCATGATAAAGGTGATAATGATAGAGGAGTTGCTACCTCAGAATTCTGTGTTCTGATTCTGTTGGTGCTGTGGCTGAGTTCTTTGCTGGGTTCCTAGGTGGCAGTGGAAGAGGCGTTCCGCTCCCCTTTCTTCTCTGTGACAGCACAGGATCTGGTCCAGGCCTATTCTGATGCCTCAGAGCATGGAGGAGGTTATCTGTCAGTCGTCTCACTCCACCTATAACCAGGTGTGCAGCATGTCTCGTTGCCAGAAGAGATTGAAGTCCATCCATCCATCTTCTTCCGCTTATCTGAGATTGGGTCGCGGGGGCAGCAGCCTAAGCAGGGAATTCCAGACTTTCCTCTCCCCAGCCACTTCGTCCAGCTCTTCCCGGGGGATCCCGTGACGTTCCCAGGCCAGCCGGGAGACATAGTCTACCCAACGTGTCCTGGGTCTTCCCCGTGGCCTCCTACCGGTCGGACGTGCCCTAAACACCTCCCTAGGGAAGCGTTCGGGTGGCATCCTGACCAGATGCCCGAACCACCTCATCTGGCTCCTCTCGATGCGGAGGAGCAGCGGCTTTACTTTGAGCTCCCCCCGGATGGCAGAGCTTCTCACCCTATCTCTAAGGGAGAGCCCCGCCACCCGGCGGAAGAAACTAATTCCGGCTGCTTGTACCCGTGATCTTGTCCTTTCGGTCATAACCCAAAGCTCATGACCATAGGTGAGGATGGGAACGTAGATCAACCGCGCTCGGGAATCATTTTGGTGATTCAACCCCCAATTCCAACCCTTGATGCTGAGTGCCACGCAGGGAGGTAATGGGTCCCATTTTTATAGTCTTTTGTATGACTCGGCCGGGGTTTGGAATCACGACCTTCCGATCTCAGGGCAGACACTCTAACTACAAGGCCACTGAGCAGGTGGTTTGACTATATGACGATATTACTTTTTTTGTTATATAAGTATGACTTTATCAGAACATTGTGACTTACATAAGCCAAATCTTAAAGGGGACCTATGAGGAAATGTGGATACGTTTGTGGCAGATCAGGAGAGGAGAAAATAACTAGTTAAGAAATATTTTATCAAAGACCTTACAATAAAATGTACTACAAACAACTACAGTAGTTGTATAAAGTAATGTAATAATGTACAGCAGTCCGTTTGGAGTCTAGACTTTCATGGTGTCTCCTAGCTGCTTCTTTGTCTAACCCACCATCCGCAGCTTTTCCATATTTTCATTAAAGAATATCCGCCATTAGGATATTATTTTTACATCCACGACTGGTGTTATCAACTCACTCTGCTTCAGTATGGTTCAGACTAACAGTGATACGCTAGAACTGCTTCGCCAAGTCTGCTACACACTGGGTCATGTTTTGATTATATTTTTAATTCAATCAATATCAGCAGCTTTTTTCCCTTAGCACTCTCCTCACACTCACTTTATTCATTCCAATGTTTGGAAAAAAGTTATGTCTATTTATAAGCTAATTATAGCAAGTAAAACACCAGATGTTTTGGTCGGATCATGAGGGGTTCACTGACATTTGCTACGCCAACTAGCAGGTGGGAGGCTCTTAAGCCAAAAATGTTCCTTGCAGCCTAAAGTACAATTACCCCCTTATTATATTTCACCCCACAATTTTAGAAATACTATATTAATGTATTATTTGCATCCAGCAGCCACACTAAATATATGCTAAAACGCCATCCCTTATTCGTATTTCCCCTTAATAATTTTGTGTTTGATATATTTCAGGTCTGTCCTGACTGGTTTGTTCCCACCCACCTCGGGGACAGTGTACATCAATGGTATGGACATTCGCTATGACATGGAAATTATTCGAAGGACCCTAGGCGTGTGTCCGCAACACAATGTCCTATTTGACAGGTAAGAGTTATAGTACTGTATTTGGTACACCTGCAAAATCGAATGAGAGTCAGTATGTAGGAGAAAAATAAGTATTTTAAAAGACAATATTTTCCAAGTGTCAATTTGTATCACTATGGTTTGCACATATATAAACCATATCATTAAAGCATCTCTATTGTTAGATACCAGTCAAAATGATGCTGTACAGTTCTACACCATAGCTGTTGTATATGATTGTGTATACCAGGTATATTCAACTAAATTGTTTTGAGGGCCACATTACGAGAAAGAGGACTTTTTACTTCACTATTAGTCCTAGTTTTTTTGTTGTGGAAAACCAGTACACGTTTGATTTTTGTCTATTTATTTTATCAGATTTACAGGAGCATTCTTTTGTTTTTAAGGACCTTTTGCGAAAAAGCTATTTAAAGATAATCTCTATGACAGCACTCTAATGTTTTTAAGAATTAGTTTTTTTAACTGAACTCGTGAGCCACCAGCACAACTGATGAAAAATGATGACCTAAAATGGTACCTTGAGGAACACTACTAGCATAACTGAAGAAGTTGCACAAATAATTACTGACTGTATCTGAAGTAAACAAGCTACAGCAACACCTTAGTTACATAAATCACATCACCTCGGTCTCCTTGGACGCATCCTCGCTCATCCATGCGGACTGGACACTGGCCGAGAGTTGGTGGGCGGCCGAGGGTGGAGTCGGCTCTCTTGGTTGCTTTGTTGGGTCTGCTCCTGTCTGCAAAACTGTCTCCCAAGTTCGGAATTGAACTCGAGGGGCCGGTAATATGTCATTCCCAGGCCAGATTTTGCTCCGGGCCACCAACTGAATAGTCTTGGTGTGTAGTGTATATAGTTTGTAGTGTTTGTATAAGTTATTGTAATAATTATTGATTTAAATATTAAATCTTCTTTCTACAGTCTAACAGTGGAGGAGCATGTGTGGTTTTATGGACGTTTAAAAGGTTTGTCCGAAGAAGAGGTGAAAGCAGAGATGGACCCAATGCTCGAGGATGTTGGTCTGCTGCACAAAAGACATGAACAGACCAAAAATCTCTCTGGTGAGTAGGTGATATAGATATTAAATATGATAGCCCTCAGAAAAAAATGACTTCCTGGTGCAAAGTGAAACATTCCCCTCTTCCTACTAGGTGGCATGCAGAGGAAGCTGTCTGTGGCAATTGCATTTGTTGGAGGCTCCAAAGTGGTTGTTTTGGATGAACCTACAGCAGGGGTTGACCCGTACGCCCGCAGAGGGATCTGGGACCTGCTGCTCAAATATCGCAAAGGTGAACTGGGTTGAGGTGGCAGAAAATGACAGTGTTGTATTCTTTTTGACACGTATCACAGAACTTTCTTTACATTTACATTTAGATAATGTATTAATAATTATTTGTCTTTTGTTTTCTTGCAGATTAAGTGCTTACAGTGTTTAGCCAACAACAAACTTAACAAAACTGCTATGTTTTTTCGTTTTATTTTCCATCAGATCGAACCATCATCCTGTCTACTCACTACATGGATGAGGCAGAGCTACTTGGTGATCGGATCGCTATCATCTCATATGGAAAGCTATGCTGCTGTGGCACACCCCTCTTTTTAAAATCTAAACTGGGATCTGGCTACTATCTGACCGTGGTCAAGAAGGAACAACTGAATCCCAGCACACCCACCCAGGGGCATAGAGGTGGGGGGGTAAGTGAGGGTGTTGTACCGTCTACTTTTGTAATGTCTGAATACTTTTTTCTGTCATTTAAATTAAATTAAGTTATAAAAAATTACATCATAAATGTTACTATGGAAATTTAATAATGAGGTTGCTTTAATCATATTAGGAATATCTAAGATACCTACACCCTCCATCAAATTTCAAACACTTCACTCATAACATCATCAAAGCTCACCTTCAAGCATTCATTTTGGAACAAGAATTAAAGTGATACAAGAAAGGTAAAATATATTAAACAATATAATAACATATTTTTGTGGCAGCAGAGGTGAAAGTTATGTACAAGTTTCAAGTTTGCATCTAATTTCCTAAATCCCCCGATTGAAGTTAGAGGTCACTATAAAGTTAGAGGTCTCTAGTTTTGAAAGACTTAACCCCCAAGAGTTGCACTAACAATAATAGAAACATAATAATGAATTGTATTCACTGATAACAATAATCATATGTGCATCAGCCCATCTCTACTTTATGAAGGGAAACTTGACAGTTTATTTTATTTTTTTAACAAAATATAATTATTCAGGAAGGTTTTCTATATATATTTTAGATAAGTTAATCCACTGTGGCATTGCGAAGTTTGGGTTTAGGGTGGGATGGGTGACCTTTACAAGTCTTGTGCATGGTAGGACAGAATTTGGTGCTAAGCCTCTGCACCCACCAGTACCAATATTGGCAGCCACAATTAAAGGTTTAAGCTGCCGTAATACACATGATCTTAGGTACAACGATACAGGAGCTATCTAAAATTCTGCCTGTGAAAAATAATGTATTAGTTTCAATTATTTAAAGTGAAGTCTTGCAGTGAATCTCGTTGTGTTTCAGGACAGCATGTCCATTAGTGGAGACACTGAGCTGCTGAGTGACGGCTACACCACATGTGAGCGTTTTGTGTAAATTTAAATAGTGTGGCAAAATATTAAAAATGAAGCAAAGATCTGATTACCTTTATCTGTTTTCTGGTAGATGTGGCTGCACTGCTCTCTTTAGTGAAGAACTACATTCCTGGTGCAAGCCTGGTGAATGAATCAGGTCGTGAGGCAGTGGTGAAAATACCCCAGGAAGCAGCCAAGGATGGCACCATGGCTGTCTTTCTGTCTGAACTGGATCAGAAGCTGGATGAACTCAGAATCCTCAGCTACGGCTTGTGTGACAGCACCTTGGAAGAAGTAAGTGTTTTTAGTCAGATTAAGTCCACTAATGAATGGGTAATTTCATTAAAAAACACAAAAAAGACACAGAAACTAGGGATTTAAAAATAAAACCACTTAATTTATGTGATTATTCACAAAAAATATTGCATTATTCAAGCATATAGATTGATCACGCACATGCTCACTAAACACCAACCTTACATACACCCTGAAGCTTGTAAAAATGAAGCACGCCAGTAAAACATGGTCTGTTGCACAGAAGAGTACGTAGCGGCACTCAGCTACACTGAGGAAGGACATCGTAGATCCCGCCAGAACAATATTTGATTTCCTCTGCCAGGAAAGTATATTGTGTGTATTTATTTTAGTTATTAAAAAATACAACTTGGTTGAAAGTGTCTCGTGTGTATAACTACTTTTTGAGCACATTCAACAATACCACGATAATATTGATATCCGTTATCATTTTGGTCACAATAACTTTATTAGAATGTAATAACAACACATTGCAAAAGAGTTGGCACAGGGGCATTTTTGGCTTTTCCTTTTAACACTCAGTAAACGTTTGGGAACTGAGGAGACCAATTTGTGAAGCTTATCAGGTGGAATTCTTTCCCATTCTTGCCTGATGTACAGCTTAAGTTGTTCAACAGTCCAGGGTCTCAGTTGTCGTATTTTACGCTTCATAATGCGCCACATATTTTCAATGGGAAACAGATCTGGACTAAAGGCAGGCCACTCTAGTACCCGCACTCTTTTACTATGAAGCCACGCTGTTGTAAGACGTGGCTTGGCATTGTCTTGAAATAAAATAGATTTTCCGACTGGCAGCTCAGTCACCAGCATTTTACCAAATTACTGCAAATTGAAAAACTGTACTACTGTTGTTTTTATGTTAACATTCTGGTGACTGAGCTGCCAGGTTTTCGGAGTGAAAATCTACTAAAATTTTTACAGTGTAGCATTGCGGACATGCTATCAATGATTGTGCAGCTTGAAAGAGGTCAGTATGAATATTCATTATATTTGGCGGGCCAAACAATAACACGACGGGCCAAATGTGGGCGTCCCTGTACTAGACCATCCTGGTCCATAGCCTCGTCACCTCTCTCCTGGATTCCTTTCCCTCCATCTAGCACTCCATCAACCCTGTTTTGTGGCAACTCCACTGGTTCCCCCATTAAACACCGTATCCAATTTAAAATCATTCTCCTCACTTTCAAGGCTATCCATAACCTTTTCTTGTCATCTCTTTCTGACCTGCTCCATCTTGCATACCCTGCAGTTCAAAGATCGTCATCATCCGTCCATCGCACTGTCTCTTCATCTCATTTTTCCACCATGGGGTCCAGAGCTTTCAGCCACTCAGCCCCCCTCATCTTTAAAATTTAACTTAATATCCTCATACTCATTTACCCTCTGCTTACTCACCTAAATGTTTACAATCATTTTTTGTGTGATTTTATTGGTCTTTATTTTTCTAAGAGAAAGGTGACTTTTCAATACAAATAATTGCTATTTTGTTATTTAATTACTTATCTTTTCCTAAGTTTTAACAGGAATTGCTGAAGACTGCTCGGATGTGAATCTGAATAGTCAGTCCAGTTGAGATCGATTCAATGCCCTGAGAATATAATATTTTCCAGATCTTTCTTCGAGTGGCAGAGGAAACTAATGTTGATGCTGAACCAAAGCTGGATGATGCTGAACCAGAGCTAGATGATGCTGAACCAAAGCTGGATGATACCAAACCAGAGCTGGATGTTGCTGAATCAGAGCTGGATGTTGCTGAACCAGAGCTGGATGATGCTGTACCAAAGCTGGATGATGCTGAACCAAAGCTGGATGATGCTCAACCAGAGCTGGATAATGCTGTACCAGAGCTGGATAATGCTGTACCAGAGATGGATGATGCTGAACCAAAGCTGGATAATGCTGTACCAGAGCTGTATGCCGACCCGCTTCAGCTGTCACAACCATCTGAGCCGAGTCAACATTTTGAAGTGCCGGAGACAGGTGTGTATGTGTGTGTGAGTGTGTGCGTGTATTGTACAGCATGTTGTATTTAGAATCAATCTACTATTTCAATGCTTCCTCTGACTGTTTATTTTCCTCAATGCTACCAGCAAGGAAAAGGCTTCATAGGCAAGGTACTTTCCAAATTCTAGTAAACAAAATAAATTGCAATTCCTTACCCACTTTACCTTACAATATAGAAAATATAAAATACATTCAGGACACATTTACATATGTCCCAGTGGACAGAATAGAGATGGCATCAGAACAGTGTAAGTGGCTCATTTTACAGCTTGTTTTATTAAAAAAAAAGCCCACTACGTTGAATCTATTCAGAAACACCAATGTTATCATGCATGCTTAAACACTTTTTGTCTTGTTAACAACAATGTGAAATGCATAATTGTCTGGCACCGCAATTCAAATGTAGCAACACATACAATAAGTGTTCAATATCAAATCATTGTGCAAGTGGTTCTCACAATTAATTGCATGTTTGCTACTCAGAACCACTGGAGATGAACATGCTAAGTGGAGATGGCCAAGGTGGGTTAGCCCTGACTGGATGTTGGCTGATCTGGCAGCAGCTGAGAGCTCTCTTTACCAAACGGTTGCTGTATGCTCGCAGGAGTCGCCGGGGCTTTTTTGCTCAGGTGAGGATGAGGTATTCTCTTTTTATAACCTGATCTGAATCACTCAATATGACCTGAATCACTCAGATGTGAAGTATTTCTGCACCTCAGATTGTCCTGCCTGCTGTGTTTGTGCTGATCGCTCTGCTGGCCAGTCTCATTGTGCCGCCATTTGGGAAGTACCCTGCCCTGAAGCTTGAGCCCTGGATGTATGGAGAACAGTACACTTTCTTAAGGTAGATGTTAACTCAATTTGCGCCAATTGCTCTTATTGGTTCTTTAGGGGTAACAACATCACTGCCGCGAACAACCGAGAATAGTCCCTTACTTGAATACAAAATTTATGGTGGCATAATATTTGTAATATAAACAAAGTGAATACAGTTTACACATATCAGACCAGTTACTCCAAGATTATAACACCAAAATAAATGTACCTTAATGCAGAATCAGCGGGTCCCCTGGCCTTGTTTCCCTGCACCTCAAATACTATATTACTAGGGGTCTGAAAATGAATAGGTAAAAATCGAAAACCCATCTTAACTTTAGAGATATTAATACATCATTTGAGCCTCTGGATCGATCTACATCTAGTATGGATAGGTTGGAAAGTCATGAATCGATTGATGGAAGCTCTCCTACAAAATATGGCCGTTTTAATCTTGCGAGACGTCTGTGATGACGTAATACAAGAGTATGCAAATGACAACATGGCAGACCGCACCGAAAGAGTTTAACAAACAATGCACCACCGAATATTAAATCTAAAGTGTGGTAAACTTTGTAAAAGAATGGTTAGTTGGATAAAAGTATTTGTAATGTTTGGAAAGCAGCGATCAGCCTTCCCGGTAAGGCCTATTCAGGTGTAATGGAGAAGAGGCTACGCCGGATAGTCGAACCTCGGATTCAGGAGGAACAGTGTGGTTTTCGTCCTGGTCGTGGAACTCTGGACCAGCTCTATATACTCGGCAGGGTCCTTGAGGGTGCATGGGAGTTTGCCCAACCAGTCTACATGTGCTTTGTGGACTTGGAGAAGGCATTCGACCGGGAAGTCCTGTGGGGAGTGCTCAGAGAGTATGGGGTATCGGACTGTCTGATTGTGGCGGTTCGCTCCCTGTATGATCAGTGTCAGAGCTTGGTCCGCATTGCCGGCAGTAAGTCGGACCCGTTTCCAGTGAGGGTTGGACTCCGCCAAGGCTGTCCTTTGTCACCGATTCTGTTCATAACTTTTATGGACAGAATTTCTAGGCGCAGTCAGGGCGTTGAGGGTATCTGGTTTGGTGGCTGCAGGATTAGGTCTCTGCTTTTTGCAGATGATGTGGTCCTAATGGCTTCATCAGGCCAAGATCTTCAGCTCTCACTGGATCGGTTCGCAGCCGAGTGTGAAGCGACTGGGATGACAATCAGCACCTCCAAGTCCGAGTCCATGGTTCTCGCCCGGAAAAGTGTGGAGTGCCATCTCCGGGTTGGGGAGGAGATCTTGCCCCAAGTGGAGGAGTTCAAGTACCTCGGAGTCTTGTTTACGAGTGAGGGAAGAGTGGATCGTGAGATCGACAGGCGGATCGGTGCGGCTTCTTCAGTAATGCGGACGCTGTATCGATCCGTTGTGGTGAAGAAGGAGCTGAGCCGGAAGGCAAAGCTCTCAATGAGTTTCCTCCGCTGGGTGGCGGGGCTCTCCCTTAGAGATAGGGTGAGAAACTCTGTCATCCGGGAGGAGCTCAAAGTAAAGCCGCTGCTCCTCCACATCGAGAGGAGCCAGATGAGGTGGTTCGGGCATCTGGTCAGGATGCCACACGAACGTCTCCCTAGGGAGGTGTTTAGGGCACGTCCGACCGGTAGGAGGCCACGGGGAAGACCCAGGACACGTTGGGAAGACTAAGTCTCCCGGCTGGCCTGGGAACGCCTCGGGATCCCCTGGGAGGAGCTGGACGAAGTGGCTGGGGAGAGGGAAGTCTGGGCTTCCCTGCTTAGGCTGCTGCCCCCGCGACCCGACCTCGGATAAGCGGAAGAAGATGGATGGATGGATGGAAAGCAGCGATAAAGTAGCGGCTAATATGAGCATCCACCTGTTGTGACGGCATGAAGACACTCAAGCGAGCGATGAGGGAGCTAGGGATGCTAATGGTAGCAGAGCTGACAAGACAAGCACACTGATTTGAAAGACTTCCAGCCCCAACTTAGCCGCAACTTTGCGAGGTAATCACAGCATCTATTACACTTTTCATTGTGCGAAAGATAAAGACCTCGCTGCAAAGTAACCAGCAGAATGGCACTTTGAAAAGTTTTTGAGCTTCTACACTAAAGCTGCTATTTAGTTTACGTGGTGGCACTTAATTGTATCTTGCACTTTTTGTTTACGGCTTCTTTTCGTAATGTTAATGGATTGCAATGCCTTGAAATTCATAGTTCTACTATTTTTTCATAATTAATACAGGAACCGCCTGTTTTGTTTGTATCTATTAAAAAATTAACACATAACCTAGGCCTGACATGATACATTTAAGCAAGCAAAGCTTCCCTCTGCATTGAATCACATCGAATCAGATCGCATTGAATTATGTTTTAAAAAACATTGTTAGTGAATCGTATCATAACTCATGTATCTACATTCATATCGAATCGCCATTTAAGGTAGAGATGCAAGCGCACATTTTTATTACTACTTCTTGTATTATTTTATGCAGAAATGCAGATGCAAGCATGCATAAAGAAATCTCAGTGAAGGGAAGCACAAGCGTTAACTGTGCCCATGAGCTGAGGTTGGGGAGGATTTGGTGCCTAGCTCAAGGGTGCACCAAAGTTTGAGCTACTGCTGCCAAAGCTGCAGCACTTGATAACAACATCTTACAGCTTACTGTAATATGACTTAGATCCTACATTCCTACTTTAAAGAGATCATGATTGATAGGCGCAAAGTTGTGACATTGCACTGGCAACATCCACTATAAAATCAGCTTGTCATTTTATTCTGTTTAGACACCTTACTATTGTTATTCTGACATCTGGTCACATTTTTGCAGCAATGATGCTACTGGAGATCCAGTAATGGAAGAACTGCAGAAAGCTCTGCTCGACAAGCCAGGTTTTGGAACCAAGTGTATAGTAGACGAAGACAACAAAACGTAAGACAACAACTTTTCACAAACACACAAACAATTACGGCATTTTGTGGCTTAAAGTAAACTTGTAAATACTTCAGGCTAGTAGTAGGCTCAATGTTGTAGATTCTAACTTGGGATAGTGTAAAATCGCTGCCAACTCGGTACCAATATGCAGAAGTGGGTAGAGTACCCAAAATTGTACTGAAGTAAGAGTACCGTTACTTTAGAATTATATGACTCAAGTACAATGCACAGGGGTTAGTGCGTGTGTCTCACAATACAAAGGTCCTGGGTTCGATCCCCGGGCTTGGGTTCTTTCTGTGTGGAGTTTGCATGTTCCCCCCGTGACTGCGTGGGTTCTCTCTGGGTACTCCGGCTTCTTCCCACTTCCAAAGACATGCACCTGGGGATAGGTTGATTGGCAACACTAAATTGGCCCTAGTATGTGGATGTTGTCTGTCTATCTGTGTTGACCCTGCGATGAGGTGGTGACTTGTCCAGGGCGTACACCGCCTTCTGCCCGAATGCAGTCGACCCCGAGAGGGGCAAGCGGTAGAAAATGGATGGATTGATAGAAGTAAAAGTAAAGTTAGTCATCAAAATAATTACTTGAGTAAGAGTAAGTAAGTATTCCGCGAAAAAACTACTCAAGTATTGAGTAACGTGTGAGTATCTTCTGATTTTACTAGTAGCCATTTTTGAATGGTTCTTGGGCTACAGGTGTAGTTGATATGAGGGTGCATGTGTAAAACATAAAAATCATAAACAATTTGTTGCAACATGTTTTCTCTGGTTAGAAGTGGAATTCTTGTCGGCTGAAATGTGAACATTTCTATGAACACAGATGACAGAACATAATATAAATGTTATTTTTACTAGTTTGAAAGTAATCATTGAAGATGTGTGCTGCCTTGCCTGACGTCATGTCAAGTTTTACAGTCAGTATGTTTCTATGCACTAAATTAGTCTGATTTGTCAAATAATTCATTTTTTTCTATTTTCACAGCAACATGTGAAGTTCTAGTTTTTACAATCTTATCTTTAATGTGACTGCTGGCCATACACAGTGTAGGGGGCGATTGAAGTAATTTCAGCGTGTTTAGCTATGTGGAAACGTAAATACAGTAGAAGATAATGCTACCTGCTAATAAGTTAGCGCTAGTAACATTCAAGCTCCAGATCTAACAGATAACTACAACTTTCCACTGTTACTTAGTGTTCTTGGTAATGGTTTAATGATTGGATCCCCGCTGTGAGGTTCCGTTTGATTGGTGAAATGGAGTCAAATGTCACTAAAGCTTAAGATTATAAAATAATTATGAAACAAATAAAGGTAACGGCGGGAATGAAACTCAATGTAACGGAGTAAAAGTAGTGTTTCTTCTTCACAAAAATACTCAAGTAAAAATAAAACGTATGTTACATTAAAACTTCTGACAAGTACAATTTTTTCAAAAAGTTACTTAAGTAAATGTAACGGAGTAAATATAGCGCGTTACTACCCACCCCTACCAATATGGCACCGGTGCTGACGTTAACGGGAGTAACCAGACCAAATGTACCTAATGTCGCATCCTGACTAGGGATAGGCACTGAAACTTGGTTCTATAAAAACACCGGTGCCGACTTACATGGAAGTATCCACACCGGAAAAAAAGTAGCTGTTGATGGAATGACCAGACTTATCAGTTGTTTAATTTTTTAGAAATTATATAAAACTGTAGTCATTACAAATGGCAAAGTATTGGCTTTAAGAAACACTTAAGAAATCAAGAAAATAAATTGTGGTAATAACCGTTTCATTTTTAGATCAAGCAGAGTGAAAAAACTATGTGAGTGAAAAATGTATGGGATCCCTCCTTAATTCTGAGGAAAAAATGGTTGTTGTCATGAACAAGCCTGACTGAAAACATAAAACAAGTATTACTTTGGTGGCGGTGCTGGATATTGTGTAAATGATACCAAACCCTACTTACATGTCCCACCAGGAACCCTGAGTGTGACAACCTGGAGGGATGTTTGTTCACGCGGCCTCGGGTTTCCTCCTCCACTCTGCAAATGTTTGAAAGAGGAAAATGGACCAAAGAGAGGACTCCTGACTGTCAATGCAGCACCGAGGTTGTCAGACGGATGCTCCCTGAATGTCCGCAGGGGGCCGGCGGACTTCCGCCACCACAGGCGAGTATGATGTCACATTGTCACTGATTTACACAAATTAATGGACTTTAATACTTATTGGGTTTTTGGTTCTGAAACTTTGGATTTTTTTAGTGACAATGGAAAGGCGGTGACGTAGCAATGATTTTATTACATTCAGCGCACTTACTTAGCATACAATCAGATTGCTCTAATCGCCAAACCGTCAATCGCAATCGACGAGGTGATCTGTGGGACTTTACTGGTCGATAACGAAAATATAAAAAAAACAAGTGCCACCCTCAGCTGCAGATTGACCAAAAAACCTGCTAACATTGGACATTTTCCAGCATCCAACATCTATCAACTCTCCCGTCAACCACAACCTCCATCGCTTGCCTGCGACTGGAAGCTAACATACCAAATGGAGTACGTGAACTGTGCTACAAAGCAATGATTTTGTGTTTATTTTTTGTGAATACAAAACTAAACATTGATATGTGCAAAGGCAGTGAAATGTGATGAAACAAGGTGGCAGCTAAAGAAAAGCCTCCCCGTTCTACAACAGGGCTGCCCAAAGTGCGGCACAAGGGTCATCTGTGGCCCGTGACTCGTTTGTCAATGGCCCTAGGCACATTGCAGAGAGTTACAATGAAAAAAAGCCAACATGTTGACATCGGCCAACACAACGCTTTGTCTTTATAATTTTGATCATTTTAAAACATTCTAATTTTCAAAAATCGTTTAAAACACACATGTATATATCCATCCATCCATCCATCTTCTTCCGCTTATCCGAGGTCGGGTCGCGGGGGCAGCAGCCTAAGCAGGGAAGCCCAGACTTTCCTCTCCCCAGCCACTTCGTCCAGCTCTTCCCGGGGGATCCCGAGGCGTTCCCAGGCAAGCCAGGAGACAGAGTCTTCCCAACGTGTCCTGGGTCTTCCCCGTGGCCTCCTACCGGTCGGACGTGCCCTAAACATTTCCCTAGGGAGGCGTTTGGGTGGTATCCTGACCAAATGCCCGAACCACCTCATCTGGCTCCTCTCGATGTGGAGGAGCAGTGGCTTTACTTTGAGCTCCTCCCGGATGACAAAGCTTCTCACCCTATCTTTAAGGGAGAGCCCCGCCTCCTGGCGGAGGAAACAAATTTCGTCCGCTTGTACCCGTGATCTTGTCCTTTCAGTCATAACCCAAAGCTCATGACCATAGGTGAGGATGGGAACGTAGATCGACCGGTAAATTGAGATCTTTGCCTTCCGGCTCAGCTCCTTCTTCACCACAACGGATCGATACAGCGTCCGCATTACTGAAGACGCCGCACCGATCCGCCTGTTGATCTCACGATCCACTCTTCCCTCACTCGTGAACAAGACTCCGAGGTACTTGAACTCCTCCACTTGGGGCAGGGTCTCCTCCCCAACCCGGGGATGGCACTCCACCTTTTTCCGGGCGGGAACCATGGACTCGGACTTGGAGGTGCTGATTCTCATCCCAGTCGCTTCACACTCGGCTGCGAACCGATCCAGTGAGAGCTGAAGATCCTGGCCAGATGAAGCCATCAGGACCACATCATCTGCAAAAAGCAGAGACTTAATCCTGCAGCCACCAAACCGGATCCCCTCAACGCCTTGACTGCGCCTAGAAATTCTGTCCATAAAAGTTATGAACAGAATCGGTGACAAAGGGCAGCCTTGGCGCAGTCCAACCCTCACTGGAAACGTCTCCTCGTCGGCCACTGATGTGGTCATTCAGTGGTTTCCCACCTCGCCAGAAGCAGCGCCGTTCAACGCGTTGCCGCCACCTGACTCTCCCTCGATGGTTGCGGGGCACACTTGGCCTGGCGACCCACTGCCAAGTCCTCCCTGCGCCCTACCTTGACTTTTGAACATTTTCTGTTTTGTTTCCCGGGGACATCTGGAATTTGTCCCGAGAGGGGGTGTCCTGTGACGATCCGTCACTTAATTTCTGTTTGTGCTTCCTCTTTTTGTGCTTATTTCCTATCAGTGCTCTTATTTGTTTCTATTTCCTGCTTGTCCCGCTGAGCGCTTTTTTCCCCTCACCTGCTGTTGATTGGCAGCCGGTCCACACCTGGTGCCAATCAGCATGTTTCTATTTATGCCTGTCTCGCGCGCTCCTCAGTGCTCGAGGATTGATTTATGTTTGTTGAACTGTTACATGCAAGACTGCTTTCTCCTGTTTAATTATATTAAAATCATCTTACCTGATCTCCTGGTTCCTGCATCTTGGGGTCACTACAGGGGGGCGGTATGGCGTAGTGGGTAGAGCGGCCATGCCAGAAACCTGAGGGTTGCAGGTTCACTCCCCGCCTCTTGACATCCAAATCGCTGCCATTGTGTCCTTGGGCAGGACACTTCACCCTTGCCTCCGGTGCCGCTCACACTGGTGAATGAATGATGAATGAATGATAGGTGGTAGTCGGAGGGGCCGTAGGCGCAAACTTGCAGCCTCACTTCCGTCAGTCTACCCCAGGGCAGCTGTGGCTACAAATGTAGCTTACCACCACCAGGTATGAATGAATGATGGGTTCCCACTTCTCTGTGAGCGCTTTGAGTATCTAATAATAGAAAAGCGCGATATGAAATTTAATCCATTATTATTATTATTACTACAGTTGCAGCCATGCGAGCTCCTGACAGCGCCACTTTTGCATTTTTTATCAATTGTCCACACAGTCTTAGTAGAGCACATACAACATATAGTACTAATAGTACACAGCATTTTATAGTTTGCGCACGCTGTTTAGCGCGTGGTGTTTGGATCTTAGTACAGGCCATGTGTGTAAAATTGCTGTTCTAGCTCATGTATTTCTTTCAGCTCAGCAACAGCATATCTCTGAATTTATGTGCAATTTCGAAGTGTATTGCAGTTCTTACTTATTGTGTGTCATATAAGAATATATTTAAATTTATATGGAATTTCAGATCATGAGGGAAACTGGTGACATTCTCCAAAATCTGACAAATTACAACATCTCAGATTTCCTGGTGAAGACCTACCCAAATATCCTTAAGAAGAGGTATTTCACGTAACATCACAGAAGTTTTATTTTGTCTTTCACTTTGTATTTAATTTATAATGCCCAATATATTTTAATTGCTGATATTTACTTAACTGATGACATTTGTTTCAATCTGTATTTACAAGGGTCTATTATTTGTATTTGCTACAAAGAAAATATCCCGTACATGTTACTATAATTGTAAAAATGTGTTCGCATTTTTGTGGAAGCAGGATGTTGTTGAAGTTTGTGTGATTTCTTCACAGCATGAAGACCAAGAAGTTGGTGAATGAATTTAGGTAAATTGCTGGGATGAAAACTCGACAAGACCAAACATATCCTGTTCATGTGTGCCAATGATTGAAATGCTGTTTTACAGATATGGAGGTTTCTCCCTGGGAGGCAACACCATCAAGTTTTCTTCAAGACAGGAACTCGAAAAGTCCCACCAGAAAATCCGAGAATACTATGACTACTACTCTATTAGTCGGGTACTTTATGCTTTTATCCCTGCTGTCTTTCTCAATCCATGTGTTTTGTACAGTGAAGCCCGTTTATGTGAAACAGCTTATCAAATCCCGGTCCAACATGTTATTATAAAAAAGCCGACCACTTTCCTCAATATAACATTTCAAGCCTAAAAGGATTGTTTGTATGAAAACTGTTCCGTATGAATCCACATGTGGTATATTATCAACTTCTTCATTATTGCTAAGCAGACTGACAGACTTCCTGTTAAGCGCAAAATAAGCTTAAAAATAAAAGCATGGTTTTTAACCTCGCTTCTATACCAATTAATGTATATATTTTTTAGTGATTGCATGAGAGTTTAAAGCACTAGCCAACAAGCTAAAAGTCTGAGCTGGTAGCTGCTTGTGCCACACAACTCTTAGGGTCCCTGGGAGTGAGGTTTGCCAGCATACTCTTGCACAGCTACACCAGTTATCATCCTTTGCACATGTTCAAAGGTTTTATTGCCATTGTAGTCAAGGCATACTATTACGGTGTTCGACTGGTCAACCTCGAATGCAGAGGCTGAAGTGAAATGTTTGTAGCCTGACGTGAACATTTCTACTGACAAAGATGACAGCGCACATGTTCCTTTTTCTAGTTTGTGAGTAAACATTGAAGAGTAGATGTTGCCTTGTGGGCCCTGTTATGTGACTGCCAGACTCTGCTTGATTGGTGAAATGCAGAGTTGTGTATAGAGAGAGTATGGACAACTAAACAACAGGCGCCATGTTTCGTACCTAGGACGTGTGCGGCTGTGCCCGGAAGCATGCAATTGTGTCGTTCTGGTGTTAGTTTTCACCGAAATAATAAGCCTAAATATAGTTCTAAATATACTCCAGCTCATAAACTTACTATTTTGTTAAAGTATAAGTTTGGAGCGGGGGTGTATATTGTAGCGTCCCGGAAGAGTTAGTGCTGCAAGGGGTTCTGGGTATTTGTTCTGTTGTGTTTATGTTGTGTTACGGTGCGGATGTTCTCCCGAAATGTGTTTGTCATTCTTGTTTGGTGTGGGTTCAAAGTGTGGCGCATATTTGTAACAGTGTTAAAGTTGTTTATACAGCCATCCTCAGTGTGACCTGTATGGCTGTTGATCAAGTATGAATTGCATTCAGTTATGTGTGTGTAAAAGCCGCATATATTATGTAATTGGGCCGGCACGCTGTTTGTATGGAGGAAAAGCGGACGTGACGACAGGTTGTAGAGGACGCTAAAGGCAGTGCCTTTAAGGCACGCCCCCAATATTGTTGTCCGGGTGGAAATCGGGGGAATTTCGGGAGAATGGTTGCCCCGGGAGATTTTCGGGAGGGGCCCTGAAATTCGAGAGTCTCCCGGGGAAAATCGGGAGGGTTGGCAAGTATGGTATATGTATGCTTACATGCCTCGCACAAGACACTTGTTAATGTCATCCAGCCTTCCCGTCGAACCTTCACTTCCCATATTTTTCTACTTTCGGAGTTGCGGGAAACGTATACAATTGCTTCCCGCCTTTTTTGCGAGTGGAGCAACCCCATGCCGCACAACAGGGCATGTTTACACGGCAAACGCTTTTCAGATAAAATAAATGTATATTGAGGAAGGGCAATGTCGCTTAGCTGCGGCTTCATACTGGTACGTAATATAACACCTTGTAGTCACGTGAGTGCCTTTTGACCAATCCTTGAGATCACTTGAAACCAGGTAGTCCAGACCTGGGCATTGTACGGCCCGCGGGCCGCATCCGGCCCTTTGCGCATCCCTGTCCGGGCCGCGTGAGGCCAATCATAAATTACAAAATAAATTTCAAAAAGTATCTATGTCGAGTGTGCAATACAACGGTGCTGCTTTTTTTTGAAAAGCGTTATTTGTATTACTTCCGTGTGGACGTATGGTATGCGCGTGTGCGATTGTGAGTGAATTGAACGGCGCAATCACAAATTACAAAATAAAGTTTAAAAAACATCTATGTGGGCCCTGTGCTGCTTTTATTTTGAAATGTGTTATTAATGCCGTATGCCCGGGGGGAACCTGTGAGTGAAGGTGCATAGAGACAAGTGATGAGACGCTAAAAAAAGAAAAGTTGATGACGAATGGCGTGTTTTCAACAAGACATGGACTGCCAAGTATTTCTTTACATAAATTAATGGTAAAGCCGTGTGCTTAATGTGTGGTACACAGGTTGCTGTGTTTAAAGAATATAATTTTAATCGCCACTACACGAAGAAACACGAGGGAAAATACCGGAATGTGTCTGATGAAGCGCCCGCAAGGGAGGCCGATGCGTTGATGGTAAAACTGCCATATTTCACACCCCCAGAGATGCAGCTGTCAAGACAAGTTTCGTCATTTCTCACAAAAGCGCCAGAAAAAGTAAGGCGTTTTCTGACGGAGAGTTTATTAAGGAGTGCTTATTGGACTTTGTTGCGCTGTATGCCCGGAGACATGGACTGTTTTTCGCTAACTTTGGATGAGATCTGCGATGTACGTGACACCGCCCAGCTGCTCTTCTTCTTACGTGGGATAACTGCAGACTTTCAAATCACGGAGTAGCTGGCAGCCATGCAGTCAATTAAAGAGACAACCACAGGTAATGACTTGTTCGCATAGGTAAATGCGTGTTTGGACATGTTAGGACTGAAATGGGACAAGCTGGCAGGTGTGACAATCCAATCCACTTTATTTATATAGCACATTTAAACAACAAAATGTTTCCAAAGTGCTGCGCAACAATATTAAAAACAATATTCAAATATTATCCTTAGCTCCACCAATGACTGAATAAAAAGAAAAAACAATTACATATAAAACCAATATAAAAAACAATATAAAATAAATATGATTAAAAACTTTTTAACAACAGATGGTTGTCCAAATCTGACGGGGAAAAATGTTGGATAATGCAGGATAAAGTGACCATCAAAAGCAATCTGCTTTTGTATAAAGTTAAGTTAGGTTACATTAAATTATTATTATTATTATTAATTATTATTATTATTATCATAATTATTATTTATCTTACGGTATATCAAAAATAATATTGAGCAAAATTTAATTGAAATATTGTCGTGTGGCCCTCCAGCAGTGCTCGGGTTGCTTATGCGGCCCCCGGTGAAAATTAATTGCCCACCCCTGAGGTAGTCCATACTCTCTATGTACACAACTCTGGTGAAATGTAGTCACACGTCACTAGTGTTTATGTCATGAGACAGTTCCCGCTGGAAGAAGTTTCTCCAGCACGCCACATTAATACAAATTTGAAATGAGTAAGAAGATTATAAAAAAATACCCTGAGAGGGACAAGCGGTAGAAAATGGATGGATGGATAATGATAAAAATAAATGTAGCGATTGAAATGAAATTGTAACTGAGTAAAAGTGTAAGAGTAATGTCAATTAAATCTACTCTGACGAGTATCCAAAACGTTATTGTAAATAAAAGTAACAGAGTAAATGTAGTGCATTACTACCCATCTCTGCACAATATTCCCGTCGTGACAATATGAAATGAAAAAAAAAATAAAAAAAATATGCACAAATGGAGGAAGACCATATCAACAAATAATGAAGGTTAAAAAATCCTTTATTATCGCACATTCTGATTTTGTGTCTGGCCAAAAGAAATTGTGCACTCTAACACAACTGTTTGTTCTTCACAGTGGGGCTCCTTTGATACGTTCCTACGAAAAATACCAGTTTTTTCGGAACGACTTAACACTGAAAAAAATGTCAAGGTAATTTCATCTGTTCTGAATTATTGCATTTAAGAATGACCAACACCACAAACCAAGTGACCAACACACACATGAACAACTTTCTGTCTGACTGAAGTGTTTTTCTGCATTTAGGTGTGGTTCAATAACAAAGGTTGGCATGCTATGGTGTCATTTGTTAATGTGATGAACAACGGTCTTCTGCGGGCCGACCTGCCACCTGATCTGAGACAAAAATACGGCATCACTGTTTACAATCACCCGTTAAACCTCACGAAGAGGCAGCTTAGCCAAATTGCCATGTGAGTACTTCTGAGTCGATTGGTGGTTCATTGGCAGGGATCATTGCTAAGTTAGTGCATTTTAATTCCCCATTGATTAGTAGGAATTAACATTTTAGAAGAGAATCCAAATCAGAAAAAATATGTATCCTACTGTTTTTCCCTGTGCTGTATTTCATTAGGGGTATTACAGTGCAAGTGAGGTTAAGCACATCGAACTCACAGCCAAGAGGTTCTGGGTTCCAAACACAGCTCAAAACACTGTGTGTAGAGTTTGCATGTTGTATAGTGCTTGGAAACTGCTGCAATTTCCTCCCACAGTCCAAAAACATGCATGTTAGGCTAATTTAAGACTGTAAATTCATCATAGGTATGAATAACAGTTGTCTGTTGACTGAGATAGGTCCAACTCACCCGTGACCCTGAACAGGGTAAGCGGTTGAAAAAAAATGTGTTTAATTTGTCTTTGCCTTTTCTTTCATCAGCAAGACGACGTCCGTGGACATTTTGGTTTCTGTCTGCGTTATGTTTGCCATGTCCTTTGTGCCAGCCAGTTTTGTCCTTTTCCTGATTGAAGAGCGAGTCAGTAAAGCCAAACACCTCCAGTTTGTCAGTGGTGTCAAACCAATCCTCTACTGGGTGGCATACTTTTCCTGGGACTTGGTTAGTAAAAACTACACAGAGGACCCTATTCTCCCGCTTTTGCTTAAGCGCTTTTTTAGGCGCTTGAAGTTACGCACGTTTCTCTTATTCGTGCAGACACGCCCATCCTGTGTGTTCGCTCTGCAAAAGTGCTTAAATTTGGAATAAAGGTGGCCTCATTACAAATGAGGCAGACTTTGCCATGGCGCCTTTTTAACTTGCTTGTCCAAAAATTGTGGAACCTGGAGTTTTACTAGTAAATACCATAAAAATCAATGAAAAAGATAGCACTTTAACATTGAAAAGGCTGTATTAATCCATGCAGTACTTGTCCCGTGAACGTCTGTTGTCATAGTAATGAAGCAACGTGATTTTTGCAATGCATTGTGGGGGCTGTGTAGATACTTTTTACACAAATAAGCATACTTTTTACACAAATAAGCATAGATGAAAGAGAGACTTGAATCAAGTAAAAGTGCAACCAAACTTGTCTATATTTTATGTCAACGGAGTCAGTTTTAATACCGGTGAATAATTTCAGAATGCAAAGTCTGTTAAGGCACATAGTCCTATGTTCAAATTGTGCGTAATCTACAGCTTATGTGTCCGAGGTGTGTGAGGTCCTGGTCTTGTTTCGTAAGCAATGTTCCCCCAAAAAACAAGCCCATTGTTCCTTGTAAGTACTTTCATCACTGTGCTACCTCTCAAAAAAATACTCATTCATTTTGTGCTACACCAGGACTAATAGTAAATAGACAACATGCTTTTTTTCCAAAATACCGTAAGTTGTTTGTCGCCCGCAGCTAGCTTGGCTATGCTAACATCCTGTTAAATGCTAGGTGTGAATCAGAATAAAACATGCTTTGATTCAAATTTTAGAATGTGACAATGTCATTAACACACCAACATATACAAGGTGATGGCATTAAAAGTAAGTTTAATTGTCACACGGCGGCTATCCAGGCTATTTGCCGTCTCTTTAGAAGTTTATTAAGTATGATGTACATTGCATCCAAACTTCAAGCGCAATATAATGTTTCATCTTCACGGGGCGCTGGATTTAGTCCAGCCTCAGAGGCACGTAAGAAAGTACCAGTTGAGTGAAAAAACAAGTTGTTTCTGTATTAAAGCTTTTATCATATATATCTGATTTATGACACCAAAAGACTTGCAAAGTTTGCGAATAAATAAATATGATCAAAATAGGATCAATCTCAGGGAGATACCCGAGCCATTTTGAAAGTTAATGAGAAAGCCAGTCACGTGATCGCTAGGAACCACAGATTCCTTCCCTATCAACAACAATGCTAATCAAGCAGACTTTGTGAGAGCCAACAATTACGACCCAGAATCCTATTTTTTGAGTCCGAACACAAAGAGGATGAGCAACAAGTTTTAGAAGCCGAGTGCTGCATTGCTCGGTGCTAAACATCCAAACTAACCTTATTAAAACGTAATAAAACAAACACTGTAATATTTACACTTTTGCTGGGATGCCGACTGACGGGACGCTCACATAATTTTGTTTGGACGAAGAATCAATCACAATCTTCACAACATGAGCAGTGTAAGCTAGCATTAGCTCACTGCTAAATAACAATATCACTCATATTTGGTTAATTTTCAGGTCACGACATGTAAATGGAGTATTGATGGCGGTTTCTGGATCTTTTTAGAGGATATAATGTGTGCGAGAGGACCCTCGATCTGTTGACTCAATTGTTAGCCATGTATGTACGATTTTAAATGCATAAAAAAGCCAAGCATATGTGTTCTTGACATAAGGATTGTGAATGATGAACAGCACAGCTTTTACCAATTTTTGCGTATTTCCAGTAGGACTGATCTGATAACATGGTCAGAGTGCAGAAGCGTTCCCATTGTGAGGTCAATCTCCGGAAATTGCCGAAGGTATTCAGAGCGAAATATTCAAAATGGCTGACTGAATTTGTGGCATTTTGTGATGTTTGGACGGTGTTTTCACATACGTTGCAGATTGTAAATACAATCGGATATGGTTTAATGGATACATCCATCCATCCATCCATTTTCTACCGCTTATTCCCTTCAGGGTTGCGGGGGCCGATGAAACACAAATAAACATATAAAGTCAACTTGTTTTCCTACTCGTTGTAAATACAATTGGATATGGTTTAAAGCAGTGGTCCCCAACCACCGGGCATGGCCCGGTACCGGTCCGCGGACCGATTGGTACCGGGCCGCGGACCAATTGGTACCAGAAAAAAAAAAAAAAAAAAGTCTTTTTTAAAAAAAATTAAATCAACATAGAAAAACACATTTTATACATTATATATCAATGTAGATCAATACAATCTGCAGGGATACAGTCCGTAAGCACACATGATTGTATTTCTTTATGAAAAAAAAAAAAAAAGAAAAATCCCCCCCTCCCCCCGGTCTGCGGGACAAATTTTCAAGCGTTGACCGGTCCGCAGCTACAAAAAGGTTGGGGACCACTGGTTTAAAGGATACAATGAAACACAAACAATGAAACGCAAATAAGCATATAAAGTCAACTTGTTTTTCCATTCATTGTAAATACAATTGGATATGGTTTAATGGATACAATGAAAAACAAATAAGTATATTAGGTCAACTTGTTTTTTACTCTGCTGGTATAAGTCGACGGTAGAATACGCGGAAGGCCAGATTTGGCATGGAACGCCAGCATTTTAGGTTTGTTCCACCCAGAGGGTGCGTCTTAGATGAAGGTGCGCAATAGCTGACTTAAGCTGAGGAGGAGAATGTTGCCTTGTCAGAATCCCAACAGTTAAGCACATGGGAAAATAAATGATCTAAAGTTCTAAGACACATCTGTTTTATTGTATTCAATAACTAAGTAATAAATCAAGGGTTTGATTGGATCAATTAATTTCTAAATAGTTGTATGATAGTCCTACCTGTCAAGATTGGGATTTGAAAATAGGGGACTTTTTCAATTTTCATTATAGTTATAGAGGCAGCAGAGTCTTTCCCAGTTTCCTGATTTAAAAAATGTTGAGATGAGTAGCCAAAAAACATGGAAAGTATTCACAGATGAGTTGAAGCTCCAGGTTTCCTTCCATTTTTACTTCTTGTGCAGTGTGTTAGGAGTGTAAAGATCATGTGTACGGACTCTTCAACTGAAACATGAAACGTCATGTAACAAGAAAATGCTATAGTTTGTGCTGTTTTACAACCTTCTTACACATTTGAGATATACAATAGAAGGCACAAACTGCAATGGAAAGCACAAACTACAACCTAGGCCAGTGTTCAGGAGAAACAGTTTCTAAATCCAACTTAAAATTTAGTTGGTCAATTTTCATACTAAAAATATTTTAAGTTGGTCAATTTTCATACTAAAAATATTTGAAAAAACTGTTTTTGTATAAGTTCTAAAATGTAGCATAGTAACACAAGTTACTATAGCAAATTTTGGAAGACCTTACATCAATCTTTATTGTGCAAGAAAACAAATAATTGTTCTTTTTCTTAATATTTCGTTCTTGCTTCAGCTGAACTATGCTGTCCCAGCCATCATGGTGGTGGTGATCTTCATCTGTTTCCAGAAGGAAGCTTACGTCTCACCGACCAACCTGCCAGCTCTAATCCTGCTCCTTCTCTTGTATGGGTGCGTTCAGAAGACATACACATGCTGTAACTGAATAATCTAGACTAAAATGTCATGGTAGAATCAAATCTAACAAAGGGTCTTCCATAATTTCATTGAGTTTAGCACATGGTTATTCAACTGGCGGCCATCGAGTTCAGTTCAAAATTTGGAAGACAAACAAATTCATAGAAATACTAAAGTGCTCCTGATGTATATAGGAATTTGGACCACTAAACACTGCATTGACATTTGAACTTTGCTAGCGAGCATTGAACACTGGGGTCCAGACTTAAGATTTACATAACTGATGCGTTCTCTCAAGGCACCACTTTTAAGTCTTCCTTTTTGGGAGTTAACACATTTTTTTTCGCAATGTGATTGATGTAACTAAGGTATGGATGTAGCTTTTAGTTCAAATGCAGTCAGTCGTCATTGTTCGACTTCTATACTAGTGGTGTTCGTCAAGGTTCCGTTTTAGGTACTCTTTTGCATCATTTGGGGTATTCAACTGGTGCCCCTTTGTGCTTGTCACAGATTGTCCATAAAAACCACCATGTTTAAACAGTTGTCCATATGTGCAAATGGCACCAGGACCCCTCGGCCGCAGTTTGATGATACATTTTGTGGTTGTATCATTGGATTTACAGTCTCATGTTTTAGAAACTTGGGTGAAGAGAGAGGCGGAGCTTTCACCCGATCACCACATGGTGGTGAGTTGGTTCCGATCGTGGGGGAGGATGCCTGGACAGACCGGGCAGGCCCAAACGCATCGTGAGGGTCTGCTGAAAAACGTCTGGCAGAGTCTCCCGTCAAAGAGCGTTTTAATTCCCACCTCCGCAAAAGGCAGCCGATAGGAACTCTGGCCAAAATGTGGCAAAGGAGAAGTCGTGGAGAACGACTTCCGGACGGCTTCAAAGCCATTCTGAACCACTCAGCTGCATCAGGAAGGTGAAGCAGTGCACTGTCTACACTGTGTATGGTGGGGATGGTGATGCTGACCTTGACTGAGGATGTTGTGGATCGGTGGAAGGAATACTTCAAAGATCTCCTCAATCATACTACATGTCTTCCAATGAGGAAGCAGTGCCTGGGGACTCTGTGGGCTGTCTGCCAGCTGGCCTGGGAATGCCTCGGGATCCCCCGGAAAGAGTTTGACGAAGTAGCTGGAGAGAGGGAAGTGATGGGCTTCTCTGCTTAGGCTGCTGCCCCTGCGGATCCGACTTCGGATAAGGGTGCTGTTAAATAAATTATCTTTGGCTGTCAGTAACTCTGACACAGTAAATACACCAAAATCAAATGTATTTCAGGAAGTGTGGCCCCAAAACCAATTTACTTGAATAGCCCTTGTTTATGATTGGCTTTCAATTGTTATGTTGAGCTCTTTTCCAATGAGTTGGACCTGCCATTTTTTCTCTTGAATATGCGTACCTTTGCGACTTTGCCGTTACGCATTTTGTTGCATGTTGCTTGTTTTATTTTCAGGTTTAGTCTCTAAGTCTAGATTGCGCTCCATTGTAGAGGCATCAGCGTACGATAGGGCGTGGCCCTTTTTTAATAAGCCAACATCACATTGTAGAAATGCAATAAAAGCCAAAAATATGAAAATGTAATAAAAAAAAATCTGAAATGCTGATACAAATAACTAATAACACAGAGCTTTGTCTTACAAAAAAAGTTATTTTAAACTATTTTTACCAAATAAAAAATAAAAGTATCTAAATGCCCCCTCATAAAATGTAATCAAAGTTGGCAGGTCTGACTGACGGAGGAACAAACGGTAGAAAATTGATAAATTACAAGAGTTTGTCTCAAAACCAGTGTATTGCTGATCTTGTCTCATTGATCACTCAATGTAGGTGGTCCATCACTCCTTTGATGTACCCAGCATCCTTTGTGTTCAACGTTCCCAGCACGGCCTACATTGTCTTGACCTGCATCAACCTCTTCATCGGAATCAACGGCAGCATTGCAACGTTTCTCTTGGATTTCTTTGACGATAAGGTAAAATGTACTGAACTTTTGTATGGGACGTTATGTTTGATATTTTGAGGTTTTAAATCAGGGACATCACTGTGTTGGGTGCATGCCTAAAGTCAATTTCTACGTGATTTATTTTTCATAATTACAAGGGGGTTTAGGAACGACCTACTGACTTGTGTCTTTCACATACTGTCTTTATTTGATTGGTTTTCTGAGTGATTGTGCCTTTTTTAACAGTATTTAAAGAAGGTCAACTTTATCCTGAAGTGGGTGTTTCTCATCTTCCCTCATTTCTGCTTGGGACGAGCACTCATCGACATGGCAAAGAACCAAGCCATGGCTGACATCTTTCAGAGACTGGGTACCTTGATTTTAAAAAATCCCTTTATATTCAGTAATACTTCAATTTACAAGCTTAATGGTTCTGCGATGGAGCTCTTAAATCCAATTAAATTAATTTGAATCTATTTCATCAGTGCTTGGGCCCCCAAAAAAGCAACAATTTTTGAATAAAACTAAGTTTTAGATAAGACATATTGGAACAACTACAATAGTTTTATGGAATGTAATAATTATAAACAGCATTTACCTTGAATAGTGGACTTCTACGGTACCTCCTTTAGGCTGCTTCTCCGTCAAACACACCATCAGCAGCTCATATTTTCATGGATATACTGTAGGTCCCCCCTTTAGATATAATTTCTACTTTTTGCTTCAGTATGGTGCAGACAATCAGTGATAGTGAGGTTTGGGGCACATATGTGTATGTATACATTATACGTACATTTTATATATATATGTCTATGTATATGTTATATGTATATATTTATATACACATATACATACATAATATACATACATATATATACTGTATATAATACCTGGGATTTATATAGCGCTTTTCTAAGTACCCAAAGTCGCTTTACATGTAGAACCCATCATTCATTCACACCTGGTGGTGGTAAGCTACTTTCATAGCCACTGCTGCCCTGGGGTAGACTGACGGAAGCGTGGCTGCAAATTGCGCCAACGGCCCCTCCGACCACCACCTATCATTCATCATTCAATTCACCGGTGTGAGTGGCACCGGGGGCAAAGAGTGAAGTGTCCCGCCCAAGGACACAACGGCAGCGATTTTTGGATGGTAAGAGGCGGGGAGCGAACCTGCAACCCTCAGGTTTCTGGCACGGTTGCTCAACCCACTACGCCATGCCGCCTCACTACTACATATAAACTGACCTTCCTTTGAGCAGATTGAGTTTCTGGAGCATCACATTTGTGGGGTCAATTAAACGCTCAAAATGGCCAGAAAAAGAGAACTTTCATCTGAAACTCGACAGTCTATTCTTGTTCTTAGAAATGAAGGCCATTCCACAAAATTGTTTGGGTGACCCCAAACTTTTGAACGGTAGTATATATATATAATTATTAGGGCTGTGAATCTTTGGGTGTCCCACGATTCGATTCAATGTCGATTCTTGGGGTCACAATTCGATTCAAAATCGATTTTTTTTTATTCAACGCGATTCTCGATTCAAAAACGATATTTTCCCGATTCAAAACGATTCTCTATTCATTCACTACATAGGATTTCAGCAGGATCTACCCCAGTCTGCTGACATGAAAGCAGAGTAGTAGATTTTTGTAAAAAGCTTTTATAATTGTAAAGGACAATGTTTTATCAACTGAGTGCAATAATGTAAATTTGTTTTAACTATTAAATGAACCAAAAATATGACTTATTTTATCTTTGTGAAAATATTGGACACAGTGTGTTGTCAAGCTTATGAGATGCGATGCAAGTGTAAGCCACTGTGACACTATTCTTTATTTTTATTTTTATAAATGTCTAATGATGTCAATGAGGGATTTTTAATCACTGCTATGTTGAAATTGTAACTAATATTGATACTGTTGTTGATAATGTTCATTTTTGTTTATTCTGTGTCGTGTTTGTGTCTCCTCAATTGCTCTGTTTATTGCAGTTCTGAGTGTTGCTGGGTTTGGGTTTGGTTTTGGAATTGGATTGCATTGTTATGGTATTGCTGTGTATTGTTTTGTTGGATTGATTAATAAAAATTAAAAAAAATAAATAAATAAATAAATCGATTAAAAAAAAAAAGAGAATCAATTCTGAATCGCACAACGTGAGAATCGCGATTCGAATTCTAATCGATTTTCTCCCACACCCCTAATAAAAAAAAATATATATATATATACATATATATATATATATATATATATATATATATATATATATATATATATATATATATATATATATATATATATATATATATATATATATATATACAGTATATATATAGCTGACTACTTCCTGGTTCATGGAAGATGGTAAACCGATTATAATTCTGCCGGTTGGACCGTACCTTGGATTTTATATTGACTCAAACTGGAGTAATATGGTAATACCGTACTACAGATCCATGCATTTTACATATTTGATTTGCTCCTTTAATGTCGTTGTGGATATTACTCCTTTAGGCGCCAAGCAGACCCAACACCCATTCCAGTGGGACTTTGTTGGGAAATACCTCTGCGCTATGGGAGTTGATGGTATTATCTTCTTTATTTTCACCATACTGGTGCAGTACGCAGTCAACATGCGCTGCAGGTATGTCCTTAACATCACAACTGTGTGCATTTATTTGTATAGCCTTTAATGCCATCACAACGATGCCCCGCCTCTTTTCACAATTGTAAGGAAGGCTTGTGGTTTGTGTTTTGTGTGTGTAGACCATGGTGGATTGGGTCTGAGATCGCTCCTCTCGGCCCAGAAGATGAGGACGTGGCCAAGGAGAGAGAGCGGGTTAAAAGTGGCGGAGCTGAAACTGACATCTTGACCATAATGGAGTTAAGCAAAGTACATATTTTACTTTGTTAATCATGTGATTACAAATAATGCACAGACCTTCTTCAGACTGAAATCAAGATGAATGTGGTTTTCCATGTTGATACCACAGTGAACTTTCTTTTGTGGAGACCCACTTAATTATAAGTGCAATAAATCATGTTCTACATACTTTCAGGTGTATAAAGCTGGAAGGAAGCCAGCAGTGAATCGTCTCTGTCTGGGAATTCCTCGTGGTGAGGTGAGGGACATTCAGTACAAACTAAACCAAGGCATTATTACGCCCATTTAGACGATCTAATGAAATGCAATACAACCACTGTATCAAAAATTATGCCTTATCAAAACTCAGTTTGGATTGTTTTCAATTAACAGAATATCGTCATATTGCAAGTGTACCCAATGAGAAGGGTATTTCGCTCAATGAGACGTTGAAAACACCATGCAATAAAAACACATTAATTAGTGCTCTAAAATAAATTAATCTTCAACAACATTATCTGTTGTTTTCATGTGATGTATACAACAGGGTTTCCCACAGCACTGCAATCTATTTGTGGCAGTGGTGGATTTTACATGAACCATGAAAAGCAAAACAAATATGTAGAAGTACAAATTACCTTAATTCTGTAGCTTTTTTGTCATTTTTTTATTCAGGGTGCACAGTATTTGTTTGTTATTTTTAAACCTATTCTAATACAATAATTCCTGTGTTATTTCTGTTATTTGGTTCTGGGCCTGACTGCAGTAAATTAATTTCCATGAAGTCGGAAATATTTATAAATCAAATATTTTCATAGAGCATAATACAACTGTGTACAACCTTGTAAATGTGGTTTTATTTAATACAACACCCATATTTTCACCTTTGCACTCAATGAATACAATCCAGTTATGCCCCAACCCCCTCCACATCCCACCCCCGGATTGTAAATAATTCAATGTATATACTCTAATGATTAACTTGTGTGATGACTGTATTATACTGATAGTATATATTTGTACCATGAATTAATTAACGTGGACCCACAAGTTGAAAAACTTATTTGGGTGTTACCATTTAGTTGTCAATTGTACGGAATATGTACTGTACTGTGCAATCTACTAATAAACGTTTCAATTCAATCAATCAATGATTATTTGCAAAAAAAAACAAGTTTCTCAGTTCGAACATTAAATATATTGTCTTTAAGTCTATTCAATTGAATATAGGTTGAAAAGAATTTGCAAATCATTGTATTCTGTTTTTATTTACGATTTACACAATGTGCCAACTTCACTGGTTTTGGGTTTTGTATTTTGCGCTGTTTTGTTTACAGTGACCTGGCTTGTTTACTAAACTCCTCAGTGATTGTGGACTGTCGGGTCAAGGTGTAAACTGAAATACTCCCTAACTGGTGCGGTGGAATTTTGTTTTGTGATCGTTATTTTGTCCATGTTAGCTGCTACTACATGCTAACTAGTTGCACTGTGTGATGCTAGCGGGCCAGCAAACCCGCCTCGCAAGTCGCTGCACAGAGTCAAAAACAATAAATGAGAACAAGATAATTCACCCGTTTCTTTTCATTTCGCTATAGCACAAACACATGCAGCTGCTGACAGCGACAGAAAGCGTGAATGCTTTTGAAGCCTGCACATGGCGATTGATAGACGCTGAAAAAACTTACTGACTTAATTTTCATTTATTGTCGGTTAATTGACTTATCGAATATCGGCCCAGGCCTACACATACTTACGTTGTGTGATTTTACACTTATTTCACACTTGTTTGTGCTGCAGTGTTTTGGCCTCCTTGGCATCAATGGAGCAGGGAAGACAACTACATTTCGCATGCTGACAGGGGACACGTTCATCACCTCTGGAGAGGCTTACCTTGCCGACCACAGGTACACTTTTTTTAATGTCTATAGGGCGCTGATATCACCACCCCCTTCAACATAATGTCCCCGCATTGTTTCAGTATCCGGACAGAGATCGAGAGAGTTCACCAGCTGATGGGCTACTGCCCGCAGTTTGACGCCATCAGCCACCTGCTGACTGGCAGGGAACATTTGGAGCTGTTCGCCCGTCTACGAGGTGTGCCTGAAAAGTCTGTCACCAAGGTACTATTATACACACAGGTCACAATTATATTAAAAAAATAACAATATGTGAGAATGAGTGAAAGATACTATCATAATCATATTTGACCAACTTGAGTTATCCCTTGTAAAAGATGTGGTCACTGAGATGCATGAAACATTCACTACGTTTCCATGTACTAAATTAGTCTGATTTCTCAAATAGTTAGGTTTTCTTTATTTTCACACCTACAAGTGTCCATTCTCTAATGCGACTATTGGTCATACGCCATGTGCCTTCCATACACTGGGCAGTGCTTATTTCCTTTTACCGCGGATACATTTTCCGGTTGACCTATGACGCCATTCTAGGCATCTGCGGCTCCTTACAGCCTAGCTCTGCTGTTCCTGGTGTTCACTGTAATATTGACACAGATTACAAATAGATTGTCATTAATGGCTATGCTGATGTTAAATAGGAGACAGCATCAAGAATTGGTCATAAATTGCGCTACGAGCATGATGCTACTACCAGGAATGTTGGAGCTGATGCAGGTCCGAAGCAAAGAAAGACGAGTGGGAGAAAGTTTTTTCGAAGGAATTTTTGGACAGAGAATCATGTAAACAAAACTTTCAAAGGTCTCAGAGTTCATTTATAAGGCTCTGTGGATTGATTGAAGGAATTTTTAATTAGAAGAAAAACATTGTTTCTAGTCGATACTGTTCCAGAAGAAGGTTGCTATTGTTCTGGACAAGTTTGCCAGTTGTGTGGAATACATTGTTTATCAGTTTGGAGTGCAAAAATGCAGTGTGAAAAGGTTTTTGTGTACGCTTTATTATTTGCCTTTAATATATCTGCTTCATTTTTTTTTCTCATTCGTATTTCGTTCGGGAGTCCGAATTTTGCCAACATTCTCCATTTCTTTAGCTACTTTCGTAAATAATTTGCCATTTATTTTCCTCTCCCATCGATGCACTTCACAATGGTTTGTACTTTTAATCTGTGAAGCTAATAATCAGTCTCCTATTCATTACAATTGTTGCTATGTTTTTATTGAATGGTACCAAAGGGAATAAGCGGTAGATAATGGATGAATGGATGGTATAGGCTACCGGGTTATATCCCGCATGTTCAGGCTGGCGCATGCGCGATATGAAGGGTCCTCTCCGGCAGCACACCCACTCGAGAGATCTGGTTTTCAATTGCATAATCCAGGTGTGTTAGTCAGACTTTCAAAAACCGAACATGATCGAATTAAGGTGTTTCCATTGGTTGTAGAATGCTTATTTAAACCGAACTACTTGAGAAATCAAACTAATTTAGTGCATGGACGCCTTGTGACTCACTGCTGTGCTTCAGGTGGCTCAGTGGGCTGTGAAGAAGCTGGGATTGAGCCAGTATGCTGAACAAGAAGCTGGACGCTACAGTGGAGGCAACAAGAGAAAGCTTTCCACTGCCATCGCCCTCATCGGAGCTCCACCCGTCATATTTCTGGTGAGGATTGAACTTGTTGACCAACAGACGGCTTTGAATAACACTCATAGTGTAAACTTGTTAGACTCTACCTGCGTTCTTTTGTTGAACAGTCAAAAGCCATGTCATCTGGAAAGGTCTTTCAAGGATTTGTTTAAAACTGGTCACAGGTAAAAGTTACAGCGTTGATCTCACTCTCGCAAAAGCATCGTTAGTCATTTTGCGTACAATCAACACCACGATCAACACCACGAGCAGGCCTTCGCAAGAGGAACGTCTGTAAAAGTGAGCCCCGATGAAGAATCCTTCACTCTCTGTAAAACAATAGGACAGAAAGGTCCAAAGTTTAAAAAAAAAAGGGAAGTGACACGAGGGAGATGCTTGAGTTGTTCGTTCTCAACAGAACTTAGTTGTTATTCCATCCATCAATTTTCTGCCGCTTGTCCCCTTTAAGGGTTGGGGGTGCTGGAGCCTATCCCAGCTACACTCGGGCAGAGAGCAGAGTACACCCTGGACAAGTATAATTCTCGGGAAATTCAATTGATTACAACTGGACTGTTTGGTTTGTCTTAGACCAGACCTGGGCATTCTGTGGCCCACGGGCCACATCCAGCCCTTTGTGCGTCCCTGTCCGGCCAATCATAAATTTAAAAATACATTTTAAAAAGTATCTATGTCGAGTGTGCAATACAACGGTGCTGCTTTTGTTTTGAAAAGCGTTATTTGTATTACTTCCGTGTGGACGTGTGTGATTGTGAGTGAATGTGGACAGTGGCAATCACAAATTACAAAATAAAGTTTAAAAAACATCTATGTCGTGCGTGCAATACAACTGTGCTGCTTTTATTTTGAAAAGTGTTATTTATGGGCGTATGTCCGGGTGTAACCTGTGAGTGAAGGTGCACAGCGACAAGTGATGAGACGCTAAAAAGACAAAAGTTGATGACGAATGCCGTGTTTCCAACAAGACATGGACTGCCAAGTATTTCTTTACAGAAATTAAAGGTAAAGCAGTGTGCTTAATTTGTGGTATGTTTAAAGAATATAATTTGAATCGCCACTACACGACGAAGCACGAGGAAAAATACCGTAATCTGTCTGATGAAGCGCGCGCAAGGGAGGCTGATGCGTTGATGGTAAAACTGCAAACCCAACAAGGACTTTTTGCCAAATTTCACACCCTGTCAGGACAAGTTTCGTCATTTCTCACAAAATCGCCAGAAAAAGTAAGGCGTTTTCTGACGGACAGTTTATTAAGGAGTGCTTATTGGACTCTGTTGCGCTGATAATGCCCGGAGACTTTGACTGTTTTTCGCTGGCTTTGGATGAGAGCTGCGATGTACGTGACACCGCCCAGCTGGTCATCTTCTTACGTGGGATAACTACAGACTTTCGAATCACGGAGGAGCTGGCAGCCATGCAGTCAATTAAAGAGACAACCACAGGTAATGACTTGCTCACATAGGTAAATGCGTGTTTGGACATGTTAGGACTGAAATGGGACAAGCTGGCAGGTGTGACAATCCAATCCAATCCACTGTATTTATATAGCACATTTAAACAACAAAATGTTTCCAAAGTGCTGCACAAAAATATTAAAAACAATATTCAAATATTATCCTTAGCTCCACCAATGACATTTTTGCATTGTATTATACATCAGGAAGTGTTGTGTAAGACAGTGTTAAAAATAAAACCATCAAAAGCAATCTGCTTTTGTATAAAGTTAAGTTAGGTTAAATGAAATTATTGTTATTACTATATTAATTATTATTATTATTATTATTTATCTTACGGTATATCAAAAATAATACTGAGCAAAATTTTATTGAAATATTGTCGGTGTGGCCCTCCAGCAGTGCTCGGGTTGTTAATGCGGCCCCCGGTAAAAATTAATTGCCCACCCCTGTCTTAGACTATGTTTCGCCTCTCATCCAAATAGGCTTCATCAGTTCATGCTCATAGATTGGTCAGGTCTCGTCTTAGACTTAGATTGGTCACATATAGTCAAGTGGCAAAACCCCAGCTATGTAAATTTCAACACCAATAAATAATAATAAATAATAGGGTGTGCCTGGGCAAGGGTGGTTCCACCCTAACGTAGTGAGAAAAACAACTGTTGGGATGCATAAGAGCAATCCTACTGTCAAAGGTATTGAGGTATTGTGTGGCAAAACGATCGCTGTGGAACGACCACTATCAGCGGGCTCTGAGAGTTTTTAGGTGAACAGCACCAGGTCATTGGTACAGATATGTGGATGAAAAAAATCAGAAGCCAAGAAGTGCCAGCATTCACCGAGCACATTATATAACTCAGTGGACAAAAAAAAAAAAGGTCTGTATCCGAATCCTGATTCTTATTTATCCCGATTCTAAATATATTCATAATGTTCCAGAATCGATTACATTTTTTATTTTTTTTAAATCGAACTTTAAAGATAATTTTTTTAGGCCGTTGACATGTATATGGCATACAGTACATCAACAGTCAAAAGGAAGGAGGTCTCGAAGGCAGAAAAGCGCTATACAAGTATACTACATTGAATCTGTTACTACCAAATATTTTTTGACACAGACTTTATCAATCAATCAATCAATGTTTACTTATATAGCCCTAAATCACAAGTGTCTCAAAGGGCTGCACAAGCCACAACGACATCCTATACCATATCACACATGTAAAATCAGTAAAAACTTAAATTGTGTGCATCTTATTCTCAAAACATATTTTTTTCATTATTATCAGGATGAGCCCACCACTGGCATGGATCCCAAAGCCAAAAGATTCCTGTGGAACTGCATCCTCAACATCACCAAAGAAGGAAGGGCTGTAGTTCTGACCTCCCACAGGTAGAGAGGGGGCTGTTTGCATACTCGTCAAAAGCGTGCCAACACTATCGATGATTGAGCAGTGATTTTATTTGACATTTACTTACGTCAAAGTATAACAAATAGAGATGTCCTGATCCTCATCATGGGATCGGATCGGGGCTGATATTTGCTTTATTTAATCTTTACCGCAGCTGTGTCCCAGTGTTTACACGGTTAAAGATTGTACTCACGTGAAATATTCTTTCAAAATGGATGCATGCTCAGGGAGACAGAATTACATTTCCATATTCTTTGTTACACACATGCAGGAGTTGCATACATTTCAAGAGTGTACACGTCTTTCCAGAACACCGGCTCAAATTTGAGAGCGAGCTGCAACTAGAAGCCGCTTCTGAGATACTAATCCTTACCACCATGCCGTAAAATAAACTAAGGTTCTTTAAAGTACGATTATTATTGGCGGACTAGTGGAAAACAAATGGCTAAGCGTGCTACACGCACACAGAGCAGGACGGCTTAAGGGTCGATGTAAAGGAGTGATTGATCCATATATCGATAGCTAGTATTTTGTCAGCATATAAACGATACTAAAGTAATCAGATTGATATTTATCTTTTTCTTCTTGTTATTGTTTACAAACTCAGGGAGTAAGGCTCCGATACAGGAACCCAAATTATTTAAATGTAAGCCAATAGTAGTTTTTGCTTATGTTATTGTGCACTCGCCACTTTATTTTATTTAAAAAATGTTTGTTTCAGTCTATACCCCAAATCTAATTCATCATCTAAATTACAACAATACTACAATACATGGAATGGAATAAGTTTTATAAAAAATTTTACCTTAGAAGATGTGATCGAGATCGTAGGCAAAAAATGTTGATTGGGACATCATCAATAATGGATATTTAAATGTGTTTATATTTTACTTGCCATTTCAGTATGGAGGAGTGTGAGGCTCTCTGCACCAGAATGGCCATCATGGTCAACGGCAGGTTCCAGTGTCTTGGATCAGTGCAACACTTGAAAAACAGGTAACCAAGTCTGACCTACAGCCACAAAGTTAATTTATTGAATTAGACGAATACTGCTAGAACCGCAGTTGTCATTTGTTTTGCACATTTGTTGCTGTAGAAAAGTCATCCACAACCTCCTATGTCAATGAAACAGGTTTGGTGACGGCTACACCATCATCCTACGTCTGAGAGACAGTCAACCTGACTCATGCCCCGTCAACAACTACATGAAGCACTCCTTCCCTTTCATCGAGCTGAAGGAGCAACACCACAACATCCTGCAGTACCAGCTGCCCTCACACGCCTGCTGCCTGGCTCGGCTCTTTGGCCTGCTGGCCAACAACTATGAGGAGCTGGGCATTAGCGACTTCTCTGTTTCGCAAACCACCCTGGACCAGGTGAGGACATGACACAGACCTTCTATATTGAAGGTGTATTTGATGGTCTAACATTATTGCTTTAACAGAGCAAAGGTATTTAGTCTTGGGGTTTTTTTGTGTGAGAGGCACATTGGTTATTAGAATTTTCCATCCATCTATCCATTTTCTACCGCTTGTCCCTCTCAGGGTCACGGGGGGTGGTTGAACCTCATTGCAGGGCCATCATGCAAACTCCACACAGAAAGACCTCGAACCCGGGGATTGAATTTTTATTTACAAAATCAAAATTCTAATTTGCTATATCATTTTTTTTTTTAAAGTATTTGTCTATTTCGATTTGGATATTCAAGAATAATTTCAATAAAATTGCAAATTAAGCTTGAAAACTGGAGAAGCCGTCATACAAATGTTAAATTCTAGATTTAAAACGTTTTAAAAATAAAGTAGCCTATGTACCCACATTTTTGAGTTTGTAGTTTGCAGTTAATAATGTATTAAGTAACTAAAAACAAAAATAGTGCAGCAGCTGGCCTGGGATCACCTTGGAATTCCCCGGGAAGAGCTGGACGAAGTAGCTGGGAAGAGGGAAGTGATGGGCTTCTCTGCTTAGGCTGCTGCCCCCTCGACCCAACTTTGGATAAGCGGAAGAA